>NW_024423675.1:6413013-6514171 GCF_017311325.1 Ursus maritimus
AAAGGGTATATATAGTAATCTTAAGTTTCAAAATTCTTCATGATGTGATAGCTGCTTTAAAAATGTTCTCTATTAAATACTTCACCATAGGAAATGCTGATAGTAAGAAATCACTGTAGTTACCTAAGTTCTAAATTTTTTCAAGACATAAATTTTTTTCCGAATTCACCAAAATAATACTTTAATTGAAAAGCTGATCTTGATTAAAAAACTAATGGCTCATAAAGCAATTATCACTTTAATTGAAATAATGCAAAAAATCCCTGGTGCCCGATATGGCTAATCAAAGATATCTCTATTATAGATGCCATTCAAATGAAATCTGTTTTTCAAATTTCATAAATTATAGTCATATATAATTTATATAATTAAACATAAGCATATAAAAATGAACACACACTTACATAAATATTATAATACTATTAAAATATTTAATCATAAGACATTTTATTCTTCAGTTCAATTTAAGTAAAGAACAAAATAAATGTTCATGTGGAAATCAGCAATTAAAAGCATTAATATAACTACTCATATTAGTGGACGTGAGTAGTCGCACAATTAAATGAACAATATAGATAAATGTTCTGTTAATCGCACTACTTCAGAAAATAGCATTTTCCAGTTTTTGCTTTTTAAAAGGCAAACCAGAAAAGTGAGATCCGAGGTGTGGAGAATAAATTTTTAAGAGGTGGATTTTAACCACTTGAGTCACTTTACATTTGGTTCACAGTCCTTAATTCCTTGACAGCTTTACTGAGTTACCAGGCATCTAACAAGTGCATTTAAAAAGACTAAAAGGGGGGTATGTTTTTGAACAGTCTTCAATAAAGATGAATTATAATTCATTTACATTTTGATGGTGCTGAGTTTTGGAATAAATTATTCGGCCTATGACATGAGTCAAGTTCATATAAATTTTGGTTATGGCCTCAGTGGAAAAAGTTGTAACCCCCAACCCCCACATAATTTTTCCGTTTCATTGTGGGAAGACTGAAAATTGAGTGAAAATCAGCAATGGAAAATCCCCCAAATAGAGGACATTAATTTTTTTTGTATATAATGTTTTACTTTATAGTCTCATAAAAGTTCAAAACAAAACTCATAGCAAGTTCTCTCCTATACTGTTAGATACAGTGTGAACTGAAATAATCCATTTACAAAGCATTTTAACAATAAGGACCAAGTCTTTGGGTAAATCTATTTCTGTAAATGTATCCCAAATAGATTCTAAAAGGTCTATCTTTAGAGAAACATCAATAATGGTGGAGAATGGAAAACAATGTAAATATCCTACGTGTTAATATTATAAAACCACTGAAAGTGATGTGAGTAACATTTTCAAGAAGTACTTCATTCATGAGAAAATGATACTATATGATATTGAGAAAAAAGTAACACGTAGAATCCAATACATGTTATTAATAAAGATTTGGAAAGATTTTGAGTTATTGATTATCTTCTTCCTTGTTTGTACATTGTACATATCTGGATTTTCTATTTTATAACATTTATTTTAGTACTGAAAACAATAAATAAATGTTGTAAGAGACTCTCGTATAGTAACAATTCTTATTTTATATTCTCACTCCTAACATCTCTTTTCTCTCTCTTCAATCCTTCTACTTCTGTGTTATAGTTTTATATTTTTTTCTCCATTATTTGTCTATTCCATCAACTGCCTTATCCCTCTCTTTATTCATTTATTCCATTGTCTGGTTTCTATAAGACCTTAGTTCCATTTAGCAACAGTGGCCTCAACATGCATGGTACAGGCTATTTAGAATGTTTTGAAAAACAGTCATATTGAAACAATCTTACTGTGTTCACATCTTTCCCCTTGCGGCTACACAAGCAAATTCCATAGGAAATACTGCTTTTTATTCAGAAAAATACCTAAAGTAATTTGTTTTTAAAAATGCAACATGTCAAAATAAATTACATCAGAAAATAAATTTTGAGAAGCTTCATTTTGGTTAAATTGCTTGTTTTTAAAGAAGTGTTATATGAAAAAATAATTGTACATAATCTACCCATTACCGCTACGTGCATCATCGGGATATTAATTATCTATTAGTTAACTGGCATAGTAATCAACCTAATAAATTTATTGTGATTCCATTTTCAGAGATAAAGAACTTTAGACTTGGATGAGCATTTAACAAAGCAGTGTAAGCACACCTGACGGCAAAGGGGCAGAGGCACTTTCCCAGACCCGCTCCGGCCCCCACGTGGCTCCAAACCTGCTTCACCACCATTAATGAGAACATCCATCTACTGAGCATTGATGGAGACCTGAGTTTAACCAACAGAGTAGCAAGTACCCCTTATGTCCATGACCCACAATGGTGACCAACTATTAGAACCACAGCCTGAAAACCACGCACGTCAATCATTGAACTCTAAAATAAACACCTCTACTATCTGCCAGCCTTTCCTTGTTCAACTTTTTACCTATGGTGTTCCATGCTTTTGCCTTACCAATTTCATGGCCTGGGAAGCTGTTTAAGCTTTTCACAAGGTGTTTTTTTACTCACAATTAAAGTGCTAATAATTCACTCTCAGTTTTGATCCTCTCCTTAGAGAAACCGTTTGTTTTGAGAGCCCTATTACAGCAGTAGGCCTCCAGGAATGGGTACCTTAAAATATACCTTTAATGGTTTATTAAAAATTTTTATTGTGTCTGATTAGAGAACCTCCTGTTGATTATTAAGTTTCTATATTACATAAATTAAACAAGTTCATTTCAAGATTCTCTGGATATATATCCTATATCTATGGCTTCTAAATGTGTAAGTGACGTAGCTATAAAAACAAATATTGAAAACACTTAGAAGTTGGACGGAAAATAACAATTAGCCTTAACAAGAGAAAACTGAACCACAGCCTTAAGATGGAATGTGTTAATTTCATATTGCACATTTAGTAAAGCTACCTGCTGTGTTTACTAGGGTCATTCCTCCCTAGTTGCTCTTTGCCAAACAAATAATAACATGCTGGACACTTTGGATTTCCTCTCTTCACTCTGCTAGGATGAAAGCAAGCTTAAGGGCAGATGCTCTTGAGGGCTTTACTCTCTACTGTGTATGCTGTATGTTTGCGTGGGTAGATACAAAACAATGTTGCAGAAACCCCATAACCTTTTGGCTTTGGAATTTATCAGAGGACTTTTAAAAATTTACTGTTTTAATTATGTTTCAAATAAGCTAATGTGAAAATAAATTCACGTGCTCCCGCATGATAGGTGGAAGTGTGTCCTAGGAATGCACAGTATGAACCACAATAGAGAGGTTAGCTTGGAAACAAAGTTCAGAACAGAAAGGTACTAAAATTTGGGAGACACATTTATGTAAGACCCAGTTTTGTGCTGCTTTTGGTCCTTCAGATGTGAATTATGGGCCATGATTGATTCTCTGGCACATTTTTCAGGGTATTCAATTTTAAGATTAGCAAAGTGATTAATCCAACTATGAACTTTCTTGTAATAAGGCCTTGCCAAATGAAGATTTAGTCTCAAGCAGCATTTATACTTGATCACGGAGTTATACATAATTACAAGTTTAAATATTAACTGCTTGGGCAGAACAAATTTTACTGGAATAAAAACAGCTCAGTTGTGTACTCCCCCACATACATCCCACCCATCCCCAATCCCTTCAGCTGTATAAAAGCAGAAGTCCTTGACCTTGTCTAGCACCTACAGTATGTGAAAGTGGCTCCTGCTGCCATCACAGCTGGCTTAAGAATCCCTTGGAGAGTCATTAGCTACAGAAAGAGATGAAATAGCTTATCTAATGAGGTTACAATAGGAGTTGGAACTCTTCATCCTCCTTCAAGTCAGCCATCCAATAATCATAGCTCTCATTCTCACCTCTGTATCTTCTTCAGTATCACTTTCTGTATCTGGAACGCTCTATCATTTCTTTTTGATCAAAATACGACACTGCATGGAGCTTGAAGAGCTAATCCAATTACGGCATTATCCTCAGAAGAAAAATGTTGTACTTATAAGACATACTGTATTCCTACGTGTTAACATCCCCCTCTTGCTAATTCATGGATTTCTTAAATGAAATAATATATATGAAAACACTAACACAGCGCTTGGTATATAATATGGCTCTCAAAACTGTGAGTTTCTTTCTCTTGCCTTTATTTTGCCTACAAATTCTCGCACAGTTTTCAGTGCATGGCAGAATAAATTGGCCTGCATGTCTCCATAGCTTGCCACGATGCTGCCATCTGCTTGGTGAGAAAGTGAAAGAAATGCATGGAAAAAAACTACTTGGAATCCGGCATTTTGAAGCCAGTGAGTTCACTGATTTATGGTATCTAAGTGCAAGTTTGTGGACTAGGGCGATTCCTTAATGTAGTTTTCACTAGAAAGGAGAAAAAGAGATAATGCTATAAATTAGTGCATATTTAATAAAGGTAAATGTATTTAATTTGTAAGATGTCCTTAATCATGCAATTTTATTTTCTGCTTATACAGTTTTTAAACAACAATTGCTTTTATGAAATAGTGGACATAAAAGCGTACTGTCATTTGGGGGTATTTTGGGGTTTTTTGCTTTGCTGGCTCTGCTATTACCCTCACGGCGATATCATAATGGGATTAGTTGTTAAAGCTTCATGCAGTTTTCCTCATTTGTCAGGCTTTCTTTTTTTAAAAAAAATTATTTTAAAATCGCCTAAAATTCTAGAACCAGAAAATTGTTGCTGTCTGTGGCTGACAGAAAAAAAAAATGGTGTTTTTTTCTGATAAGTTTAACTATTTTTTCTGGTGTTTCAACTTTTCAATCTTTGTTGTTATTTAAGTTTAATTTAAATTCTGAATTACAAACCATAATTTTCCTAATGTCACAATTCAACTCAATTTTACAAATATTTATTAAGGGTTTACTATGTTCACACTACTCTTGCAAGGTGTTTGGGAAATAAGATCAAGGAAAAGAAAGATCTCTATTCTAATGAAGCTTACATTCTCCAGAAGGAAGAGAGACAATAAAACTAACAACCAAGAACACTGTATGGTATGGAAAGTGAAAAGTGATCTTGAAAAAGAAACAGTAGAGCAGGGTCAGGGTGTCAAGATGTTGAGAAGTTACAAGGTGTCATATTAAGTTGATTGTCAAGATAGACCTAATTGAAAACAGGGGGGTTGAAGGACGCTTTGAAGGAGATGAGTTAGTCAAAGAAATATCCAGATGAAGATAATTCTAAGGTAGCAAGATTAGCCAGAACAAAGGTGCAAAAGTAGACACATTTCTGATGTGTTTTCAGGACCATGTAAAGAGACTGATCTGGTTGGACTAAATGAGCGCAGGGGGCAATGGTAGGAGATGAGGTCAGATGGGTTAAGGTGCAGCAGGAAGCAGAGCACTTAAGGCCTGGTGGACTTTTACTCTTGCTCTGGGTGAGATGAGGAGCCATGGCAGACTTCTGAACAAAGGAATAAAGTGGTCTATACTTTAAAAAGGTTCTAGTTGCTTTGTTGATAACAGACTGTAAGGGGACAAGTGTAGGACAACAAAAACCTACACAAAAGTTTTGCAGTCATCCAGGTAAAAAATGCTGGTGGCTTGGAACAGCGAGACAACCAAGGACACGGAAAAGTAGTCAGGTCCTCTCTCTATATATTTTGTAAATATATAAATGTTGAGAGTAGAGTCAACAGAATTTCCTGAGAGAAGGTATATATTAACATTCAAGTATTATAGTAATCTTTACTTAGTAACCAATAACTGATCATTATAAATTCACATGGAAAATAATACCTATAAATCAATGAGATAGTTCATTACAGGTTTTTTTTTTTTTTTAATTTCTGTAGGAAGCTGAAAGATACATTTTCTATGCTAAAGATCCCTCTTACTACTATATATATTTAGTAGATATTTAGATGATGGACTATGTATTAAATTGGGTACAATGTTGGCATAAGAAAGTATGGTAAATAATGAAAACTGTGAATCAGTGGCAAAATCTATAGCAAGCAAAATGTGCTGTTATTAGTGGGTTCCTCATTTAAGGAAAAGAAATCACTGATCCATTTCATTAATTAATTAACCTCCTTTGGAAACTGTAAAAATTTTAACCAATATTATATTTTCATGCCTGGTTTTATTTTATCCAGAAGTGCTTTAATAAATGTCATATTTTAATACTAAGAAGCTGCAGCATTCGGAATATTCTGCAGGTTTAACAAAAGCTTAGCAAAGCATTTTGATATATAAGTAAAATTCAAATAAAGATTCAGTATATTAGTTCTTTCATTACAAAAGAGAATTCTTTAAAATTAACATTATATTACAATGATAGGCAGAGTGATTAGGCACTGAATATGCTTGGCTATTTTAAAGGAATGCAATCATTAGCACAAAATGATTTGTAGTGCAATTTTACTTCATTTGGGAGGAAAACAATTCCCTTTCATATTTAGTAAATATATTTAAGAATGTAGCTAGAAACAAAAAAAGAATGGAGCTAGAAAAACCCAGTTCTGTAGAAGTATAATGCTTACTTTTCTCTTGCATGGTTTTAAAAATATGCCATTAGACAGGTCAGATGTACAATTAAAACTGAGGAAAATAGATATATTTTATAATAAAGAAATATATTGCATTTTGAAATTTCATAAGCATTAGTCAGAAAATATAATTTGGAAAATTATATTTAAAGCTTACACAGCTTTACTAGTATTTAATGCTTTAGAGACAAGATGGCCCAACACAATTAGCCAAATCCTGAGGCAGCATTAAAATGCTGAAATACGAGATTGTAGGAGCTTCTCAAGTCAGAAGTTTTCCAAAATAATTTTGATTAGTTAGAATATAATTTCGCTTATAAAATGTCCCATGGTTTACTCAAGATTCTGTATATTTTTATATATTTTTTTCTCATGTACAACTGCCAAATAAAAATAGCAGTGTTTTACTTATTGTAAGTGCTATGAGGAAGGCTTAAAAAAAAAAAAAAGTCTGCAATACACAACCCATGCCCTGAGGAAGATACATGAATGTGTACTTTTATGTATCTCTTTTAAATCAGTATACTGCAAAGGGCTATGTAAACATCTGGTATCAGTATTAAGATCGTAAGAATCACCTGCATACATATAAACAATGCACAAAACTGGGTTCCACCCCAGTTATGTACAGAATCAGGACTTCTTGACTATGGGTCCCAGTATCTGCATTTGCAACATGCATCTGACGTGCATTTTAGGGACATAAAGTTTTGAGAATCAAAGAATGGGCAAAGTAGTGCATTATTAATTGACGGTATAAAAATCAATCACAGTGGCTGAAAATACGGTCTATAAGGATCAGTAGAAAAAGGGAGACTACAGCAGATCTTTAAGGATGGATAGAATTTGAATTCACAGAGGTAGGAGGAAGGTATTTCTGGTGAGGGGACTGGATTATTAGGGAATTGTCAGAAAACAGTTGGTAGGTAGTAGGACTTAGACTGTGGATATCATGCTGTTGCACCAACCAGATCTCCTCTTCGGTACTAAGTGTTTTGGAGACTGACAGTTATGGTTAAGTATCCCTTTGACAACTGTTGTAGGCTAAGAGCAACCTGGCCTGGGTTCACACCCTCGGGCAGGGCATATTCAATGACTACTAATGGCAGAAGTGGGGATGGCATAAAAGCCTGGCTCCTCACCCCAATCAGGACAACTATAGAGTGCCCTCCCAGCTCCAAAGCACTCCACGGTATTACCAAGGCCATTGTTGTGGATGCATCTTAGCTCAAGGATTTCCTCTGCCCAATCCTGCTCCCATTGCACCCATAGGTTTTAATCTCAAGAGCAGTGCCCCCAAAATTTCCTGTATACATCTTTGTCTCAGAGTCTGTTTAACCTTGGAATTGAAGTGAAAATGCCTGTCTATAGCTGAGCTTACAAATCAATGCTCTTCTAGCTCTTTCCTATATTTCTGTTTTGTTTGACACAATGAAGGCATTGCTTGCTTTAAAATTGAATTATTAGACAAAAATTGCACAATCTGAAGATTTCACTAAAAAATCTAGATTTCTGGAATTGACATATCTGGCCCCACTGTATACATATGCATGCATCTTCAGCAAGAACTGGGAGGCCACTGTCATCCTTGAGAAGAGTCCTTCCCTCTCCTTGGCCCTTTAGTCCACACAACTCCACATGGCTTCAACATCCATAGGTCAATTTTTCAGGAATTTGTTTAAATGAGTTGCTCAGTTACTCAGGTAAATATCTAAACTCCACCCTTTAAGACTTAATCTTGGCTCTTAAAGGCACTAGAAAATTAGGAAAAGCCATAAGGCACAGTAAATAAGAGCATGATTTGGGGTTGATTTCTGCCTCTGTGCAGCCATGGCTTACTCAAACCCTCTACACCTTTATTTCCTTATCTATAAAATGGGGAAATTAACATCACTTACATTAGAGAGTATTGTGAGGATTCACTGAAATAATCAATGCAAAGAACCTAATACAGAACTCAGTATAAAGTAAATTAAGCAGTTTTTCACACCACACAGATGCATACACTCACACATTTTATATATATATATTACATATATATATACATACATATATGTAATTTATACTCTATGTAATTTATATATCTACAATACCCTGTATATAATTTTATACTGTAGGAAAGTGAAATAAACATGTAAGTTTAAGATGGATATTTGAAGAAAGGAAATAAAGTATTTATTAACATTCTTTTCAAAATTTAGGAAAAAATATTCCAATAAAAAATTACATGGATATCAGAAGCATGTATCTTTTACAGTCTTTGCATAGCAATTCTTTTTTTGTCTTGTTTTATAAAGCCATGAAGCTCCCTGGAGAAGGAAAAAGATTTTTATTTCATAGAGGGATGTTTTTCTGATAGACTTTTGTAGATAGACACTCTTCCTTAAACAGTTTCTGAATTTGAACTCACTAGTTCATGCTGAGAATCATGCTTTTTCCAGCCCAAGTTTTTGGTAAGAGGATAAAAGCAGTGTAGTTAGCTATGGTTCTATCAATGACTGAATCAGGGAGGCATATTAGTGACTATCTTATGCTGACTTCAGACCTGTAAACCTTAGATCCCAAATTCATGAGGTCATTAGATCAAATCAGATCTATAAAAAATTATCTTTGGTTTCAGTGGTTCACATAAATCTCTAAGGCAAGACTTCCAAAGGTCACCGGCGGATACTTTTACTCACTATAATAAGCAGTTCCAAGTACTTAAAGGGACATTCCATTCCCTACTCTGTGTGTGCGTGTATGTGTGTGTGTGCATGTGTGTGTGTGTGTGTGTGAGTGTTTTAACTGTTATATGAGTAAATATATTAATTAATGCTCTTTGTGGCTCAGATAAAGTAGTAGTCAATCAAATTGGTCACTTTCAGTGAAATTAACTTATAAGTTTGAATTCAGATTTTATTAATACAGTATCCAAAGGGGAAGCCAAACAGAAAATATGATGTGAAAATTTTTATTAACTGCAATTATAGCTTTTGCTCATTGCTCTCAATTCAAATGAACAATTTTGAATGTGTAATATGGAACTATTTGAGTACACATATTTAAGTATTTTAACAGTTTATTTCTAAAGATTCATCTCTCTAGTAGATGAATGAGTAGGTAGACTATATTAATCAGCCAAATATATGTGCTTTAAAACTTAGAGCAAAATATATTATTCTTCCTTCCTCAATTGGCCTTTTGCCCCCTCAGTGTGGGCTCCAATAGGGTAAAATGTCTTCATATATATTTAGGACTCCTGTCATTCTTCCCCAAATGCTCTCCTTCTTTCTCTCACAATTCCACTCATTATCCCCTGCCATTCCTGACAGTTTAGCTCCTGAAACCAAAATAGTGATTTAAAGTATATAGAATATAAAGTTCTGGGAAATGTGCATGGTTTTGTATGCTTATATATACTATTCATTAGGTACTCAATTTCAATACACAAAGTAGCATGTGTTTCCTGGCCTACCGTAATCAAGATTTTGGGAAGGCAGCTGTTTGACAATTTTATTTACATTTTCTCAGATTTTATTTTTGAAATTGAAAATTCCATCTGTATTAAAATATATTCCTACAAGGTTAGGAAATCAGAAATGAAAGAACGCTACCCCTAACTGATCCTACTGGCTTTCACACAGGGCTGCTCCTTAGCATCTTTCAGCTTGATATCATTTTTGGATGTAGCTAAATGCCAGATACCCTGACAAACATACACTCTACCAGCTGGATCTCCATCTGCTCAACTAAACATTTTCACACCAAATCTGTATAAAAAGCTATGTTTTCAAAGACAGTTATCTACAACTGAAATATTAAAATCTTAACTCCAGGAGTCCTTCCACTTACACACTTCACGTGCATTTAAGCACGAATACAAAACTACCTCCAAGTATTATCGGTGGTGTGCTTGCTCTCTCTTGTCAGAAGTTATTCTGAAACCATCCATGAAGGGGCAGACAGACTTCTGAGCACAAGAAATATTTTCGAGATTTTTCACAGAAGTTTTGCTCACATCTTTTGATGTGTTTGCTTAGAAAAAAATAACCAGCAAAATTCATGTTTGTGGACAGGATGGTTTTTTAGAAATACTGTTTTTTTTTTTTTTTTAGCATTTTTAAGCATTAAGTTTGTCTTGAGATAACTTTTTTTGCCTACATATGAAATTATTAATTACCAATTAATATGTTTAGAATTAAATCCTTATAATAGTTAACCAAAGTCTTTTTAATTAGGCCTCCATTATACAAAGTGGCCAATAAAATTTCAAGAAATTTTTAAACGTTTCTACCTGGAAACCTAATAAATTAAATTAAGGTGGTTCTAAAGAATACTCCATAAGCCTCAGTGGCTATTAGATTTTCTAGCTTGGGGAAGAATCATCTATAAAAGATTATTAGATCTTAGGAAACCCAAGAGCAGATGAAAGGCATGAAGTACAAAAATACAGCGTGAGGCAAAAATGGTATCACAGAACTCATACAACATATTCCTGAATAACAGGAAAAGTTTGGAAACAGGAAACTACATACATTCAGAACCGTGTACATTACCTTTAGAGAATATTGATGGCCATGCTTTAAAAAATATGTGTGCAAGTATGCTGGGGCAAGTAGGAGGAGTCCATTCTTTCAGATTTGAAAACCATAGTCAAGAAAGTAAAGAATTAATGATGAGCTCAAGATATATACAGAGAAACACAAATCTGCATTTCTTAGCACATTGGCAAACAAACATGAAGCATTCACAACTTTGCAATTTTTTACACATCCAGTCCTTGGCCAGGAAGCAGAGGGAAATGTTTGCGTGTTCATAGCAAGAATAAAGGTAAGAGAGGTTCCTTTTCTAAGAGGGAGAAGGGGTGTGCATAAGCTCTTTAGTCATAGGTTTTCCACTCACTATTCAATTCTCTACTTATATTAGTAACAATTCAGAAAAAAGCATTCTTTCAGGTAAGTATACCTTTTCCAGGATGGAGGTTATTTAGGATGAAAAATGGGTGTGGATGGGAGGAGGGTGATTTGAGAGGAAGAGAGTACCCATAGAAAGGTTTTGTTCAGGTAAGTATCTTACAGGAAAAACACCTTTCAGCCTTCAACTCTGCACTTCCCCTGGGGAGACAAAGAAAGGATCCAAATCACAATGCATAAAAACACCTATGGTGGAGGCCAAAATTTCTCTTAAGAGTCTACCAGCAGAAAAAATTATAAACGCAAAGAAGAATATATGTACATAGGGAAATACTGGTGAAAATACAGCTCAATTGTAATGCTACATTCAAAGCAAGAAACCAATGGAATTTAGGAGAATTAGTTCTAAATGATTTTTATTTAATAGAAATTTCAACATTACCTCACTTCTTCTATATTCTTTTAATAATCAAAACTCTTTAGGTAAAAAAAATTCTTTACTTTAGCCTTCCAAAAGAGAGACTATTCCCCTTTGTCAAAACAAATGTCAGGCCTTTTCAGTTGCATGATAACACCGGCCAAACCAGAGATGGGTAACTGACTCAAAATAAACATCTGCTAGGATCAATTGTCTAAAATTCCCCATACTTGCAAGCTTTGTTTAAAACGGTAAGAGGTAGGCTATAACATCCTACTGTATTAGACTGCTCCCCACCCTCCAGACCTACTCCTGATCTTGCCAAAATATATCCGCCTAGGGCACCCAGGTGAAAAATAAAAGATAAAATAAGAAAGGGAACTTAAGAACTATCCAACAAAATGAACTGCCACTTTTCTTAATATTGAAAACAGGTGTACACTTAACCAACATTGATTGCAGTAAAAAAAAAATTGTTTTGAACACACTGGTATGCTTAATATTTTATATTTACTCAGACACACTTTACAGAATCTGAATATATTTAATTGGCTGAAAAAAAGACTTTGAATCATAGAAATATCAATGAAGAAAACTTGCTTAATTCAAGCATTTGCCAAGAAAAAATGGTTATCATCAAACACGAGATTAAATGATTATCTGTTTTCTTTGCTGGCTCAAGATAGTTGTAATGCTGATGCGTACGCTTACTGAAAACAATGACATAACATCCCATCTTTGCCATCAGTGAGATCCATCAAAGATTCAAGAATAATAATTGTAGATTTATATACTGTCTGATCTCTTCACGAAACATTAGCCATGTAGCAGATAATTTTATCCATAGGCTAATGTTCATACATGAAAATCTCATAAGAACACTCAAGAATAACACCATAGTGATAGTGGGAGCAAAAAGAAAAGAGACTGATATCTATCTCCCTCAATAATCTAGGATCCATGAGACACTATGACCTTTTTACCACTGAGTCCACAGCCCTCAGCAAAATCACTTGAGTGTTAAATATCTACTGAAAAATATAATTAGAACTTACTTAGAAGAAAGGCTGACTAGCCTGTGATCTAAAATTCTCCATATGCGATGGTTTCCAATAATTCACTGAAAATTATAAGCAGGAACAAGCAGAAATTATTTGTCCCTGGATTTTTTAAGGTAAAATTATATTCTCCTTTTCTTCTTCACCCGTTTTAGTGGGTGAGTTTCCTGCTAATGTGGGAATATCCAGAGACCTCAGATCTCATTATGGCAAAGCACAGTTTTGGACTAAAATTCTTCAGACAATGTACTCCATGAACACAGGAATTTTTTTTTTTTTTTTTTTTTTTTTGCGTACTACTTGATCTCTAGTGGCTAGCAGAGTGTTTGACCCATCACAGGCATTTAGTATTTATTGAATAAATGAGTGAATGGGTAGAAACAACTTAGACAAATTGTAAATATAAGATAGAACTTTCTAAGATAAAAAGTTCTTCAAAGATTACTGTCTTCATAGTTCTTCAAAGATTATTGTCATTTCTTCCTCAGTTTTCTCCAAGTTAGCCAAACCCATTGTTTCAAGTGGGACTTACATTTCATAATTGGACACAATAGTCCCAGCTGGAGGTGACAAGTGTAGAGCAGAGCTGAATGTCAGCCACCCTTAGTCTACAGATTAGTGCAATCTAAGACATATAAAATGTTCTGATGGCCATTAGACTCATACTGAGTTGATTTTATCCAAACTTCAGTTTTTACTCCTCACCTTGTAGGGCTATTAACATTTGACACAGATCACTGCCTCCTTCTTGAAACATTTCTTTGCACTTCAGGGCATTAAACTCTGAATTTTCCTCCTACCTCACTGGCCATTCATTCTCTGTCGCTTTCCTAATTTTTCTTCATCATCCAGTGCCCTGACACTCAGATCCGAACTTTTAAAAAATTTTATTGATATGCACTCTCTATAATATCATATTTAGTTTCATTACTTTAAATTCCATTATCTATGCTGATAACTCCAGATTTATATCACAGACTCAAATCTCACATGTAAAACTCTAGATTTGTATATCCAACTAGAAGTCAACTACAGGCATCTTAGACTTTTCATGAACAAAACTGAGTTTCTCAACTTCAAACCTGACCCTTTCATAATCTCCTGCATCTGAGATACTAGAAGTATCATTTTTTCAGTTGCTCTGGCTAAAATACACAGAGTCACTTTGGTCTCTCTCACTCTCTCATATCCCACATTCTAAAGGCCAACTAATCTTGTTGACTCTGTGTTCAAAGTGTATCCAGACTGACTGCCACTCCTTACCATTCCACTGCTAATAGTCTAGGCCAAGCCAACATCAGTTGTCTTCTAGGTGATTGCAGTAGCCTCCCAAATTAATCTCCTGCTTCTACGCTTGAACCCCTTTTGTCTATTCTTAACACAGCACCCAAATGGTATTGTTAAAATGGAAGTAGATCGATGTCTCTCTTCTGTTCAAATCCCCAGTGGCTTTCCATCTCCAGCTAAACCAGTGGTTACACAGTAGCCCCTCCTTATCTGTGGGAGTAATGTTCTAAGACTCCCAGGGAACGCCTAAAATCACAAATTGTACCAAATTATAAATACTATGTTTCTTCCCATACGTACTTACAATGAAGTTCAATTTATAAATTAGGTATTGTAAGAGGTTAACAAGAATAACTAATAATAAAATAGAAAAAATTATAACATACCAGGATAAAAATTACATGAATGCGGTCTTTCTCACAAAATCACTTACTGTACTATACTCAACATTCTTCTTATGATGACGTGAGATGCAATGCCTGTGTGATGAAATGAATGAAGTGACATGAATGAGGTAGGCATTGTGACACAGTGTTAGGCTACTCTTGACCTTCTGGCGATATGTCAGGAGAATCATCTACTTCTAGACCGTGCTGTGTGTGGGTAATGGAAACCATGGATAGAGAGGGAATACTTTCATGACCTGAAAAGACCAACACAACATCCTCTAACCGCATTAATGCTCTGACATACACTTCTACTCTCCTCTACCTCTCCACACCAGCTATGCCCACCTGCATGGTGAACAGGCCAAGCATGCTTTTTGCTCAGGACCTTGAACAGACTCTTCTTCCTTCTTTTGGTTTTGCTTTCTTACCGTACTCAGGCTTTTATTCAAAGTCATCTTCTGTATGAAGTCTTTCCTGACAACATTTTAAAAACTGCAACCCTTCTGCTACTCTGTCCATGTCTTTCCTACACTATGTGGACATCATCTAATGTTTAAAAATTTCTCACATTTAATATATTTTTATCTGTTGCAACCGGCACCTCACTCCTACTAGAAGCTTCTTAAGGGCAGATTTGTTTGTGTGTGTGTGTCTACTGTTTTTTCCCAGTATCTACAACAATGTGTGAAAGTTATCATCTGCTGAATAAAGATTTTTGAATGATAAAAGAATGAATGAAAGTTTTAAAGAAAAACACTTCACTAGTGAATTTTCAAGTATCAGCCAGCTGGGGAGAGTTTTGGTGTGATAGAATCCATACCTTTCTAGAAGTGCACCATATGCCACACCCTATTGATTTTTTTTCCCCATTCAAAATAGAGGTAAGCTGGTCTTCCCCAATTTTATTATCTTTGGATACCAAGATTTCTCCTAGGACATTGGTTCCTGAGCTACAGCGATTTTAAAGCATAATATGATTACTATTCTGGGAAATTATACATTCTCTTGGAATTTAAACATTCTCATTAGAGAATTCCCATGGAAGCCCTACCTAATCAATGTGACCCCTCAAAGAACACAACTTAAATAACAGAAGATTTGCTGAGGGAATGATAGGGGAAAGATGGCATAGCCTCCTTAAGCAAACTACAAACAACCATGGTCAAAATAACACTTTGACTCAACAATAAAATAAGCAAAATAAATAATAAAATAAGCAAAAGTTCTAAGTTCCTAATTTAAAGATAACAAAATTAAGAAAAAAGGAAAAGAAAGGGCACATTTTATAGAATAAACTAACCAAAACTGTATTCTAAAAATCCATGGCTGTCTTTCATGATCAAAACCAACTTGCAATGATGACACCATTACTGTGAAAGTCTCATCATCTTGAGACACGCAATTAACTCCTCATGGAATTGCCGTTAATGAAGTAATGCAGATTTTTATTACCATTCACTTTTAACTATTGTCTCTTTTAGAACTTTTATATTTTAGCATCAGTTAGACTGAATGAATATCTTTTTTCTTCAGATCTGTATTGTAATGATATAAGTAATACATGCCTGAGATAAATGACTTCAGAGCATGTCCCTCAAGTTCTGAACGAGACACTGGCCACCATACATTTCCCTATCTTTTAAGCAGAAAAAACTAAAATTTTTGATTGCTAATCATCAGCAGTTTTTATTTCAGACATAGAAGTTTGAAAGCTTTTGTCAATTAACATCTACGCCAGACCATAAGCAATATTAACACAAATATGGAAATAAAATGGTCATTTTTAGACATACAACAAAATAACAGCATGTGGTCAAAGAGCTCTTCCAAGAATTTTATCCATACTTAATAAAGAGTAAGTCTGCATTACCATGAACTATGAATCCTGATATATTTGATTTTGCAAGCACTTTTTCCAACATAGATGTTCTTTGTATACTTTTGAAAATAAGGGGATATCCATTGAAAGGATGGTTGAGGTTCAATAAATTTAGGACATCCTGAATTTTCTCAAATATTCTTGACATTTTCTCAAATATTTTTGATAATGTTAGGTATAAAATAATCTTTTTCTATGCATAGTCTACTTCCCACAATAATAATATGGCAGAAGTAGCAAGCAAAACCATGTCTCTCTTGCTTAAGGGCCCATCTTCTTTTCACTATACTAAACAACTGAAGTGAAACCAGGAACAAAGACCAGGCTTGGAACAGAAGACACTGAACAAAGACACTGATAATTAAATTATTAGCAATGTAAACTCTCACCTCAAGTATAACCAGACCTATTATTTTATTCTGGTTAAGATAAACTATATTTTGGGGGGAAAGGAAGAAAATGTCACAGTCAGTGGAATGAGGGGAGGACATGACTATGGGAAATTGGAATAATCTTTATTATACAACTATTAAACATAGTAACTAAATTCTTTTTCAGACAGTGCATAAAGTGGTAATCATAGAATGAAAGTGACTCTTTGTCCAAGGTAATCAGCGGCATTTTCTCCAAGGACAAAAAATGTTTTATTCTCTCTCTTCATTGTTAGCTTGGGTATCAGCCAAGAAGGCGTCTCAAAAGTGATAAGCATTTATTGGAGTCCTTACTCTGGAACTGGTCTTAGGACTTTGCTTTATGTAGAACACACACATTTAACCACAATCTTGAACTGTGAGCATTTCTCAAGTGGCTTTACATTAGAAGAGCTGTTGATCAAGTTCACATTCAAGAGTGGGCATATAGATCAAACATTTCAATAAAGCAATGGTTATTTGAAGGAAAAGTATTGCAAATGTTGGAATATAAATTAGCAACACGGAAATTAGCAACAATGCAATAAAAGTATAAGTTTAGGTATAACTTTCAGCAAAGAATGTATAAATGAGAATACTAAAAATAAGGCATATCATTGTACTTTAGGAAAAGAAGTAAAGAGAGATGGCCTGTTAGTTTTTCTCTAGTTTTATTATATTCCATATAATATAGTCACATTACTATAATAAAACTGTGTTTTCTAAGGTCTCCATTGATATTCTTCCAGTTAAGTCCAAATGTATTCTCTAGTTTTCTTCACCCATAAACCCTTTCCAAATCAGTAACTCTTAAATACATACATGTCTTCCCGAAATATGCAGATTATATCTTTAGCAAAAAACAAGTAAGCATGTATTGGAGCTCTGTCAAATCAAATATAGACCTAGTTCTTTTGTTTTTCTTTTAGAACTTAGAAAAAGAGATTCCCTCTAGAATGCATACTAGATTTACTTATGTACACACATAACATTTTTCAAAGACATGATCATGGAGAGTTAAAGAAATAATCTGCATAACTGAGGATAAAAATTTTTTTCACTTGAAATATGCAAACAATTGAGGTAATGATGCTTTTTCACCCAGTGAGTCCCCAATGTAATCTGTGTGTGTGACAAACAGCAACACCTGCAATATACATTGTTTGGTTTACTAATGATTTCTTCGAAGGTATGGATTTTTCACATTTCAGCTGCTAGTGTAAACCACTATATCATTTTATCTGTTCTACAGTATCCACAAGCCAATACTGAACAAATAGGCTTTCATTGTATCAACTCTGCCTTAAGGGGAACATAGACAACTCTAAGTCGCATTCACTCATGTAGTTCAATTCAATAGAAATAATGTATTAACCTATTTTCTCAAAAAATATGTGTTATGCACCTGCTATGCACCTGACATTTTTAAGTGCTTGGCTTTAGAAAACATGTTTAATAAGAGCACTTATTTAAGAATATTCTCACAGAATTGGATTCAAAGTATGTTTACAGCAGAGCTCAGTGAACCTACTGGGAACTGAGGAGTGGAAATGAATCAAGCAAAAAATTAAAATAAATAAAGAGTCTTCTTGTAAAATTAATAAATGAATAATAATATTAACAAAATAAAATACAATAATGGAAATTGTAACTCCTCTTACCCTCACTCTGGCAAGTTACATTTCTGCTAACTCTGGCAATGACTCTAAAGAGAACAGACTATAAACAATGAGTAGTTACTTACAGAATGTGGGTTTTGTATATTTGTCATCTTTAATCTGACATAAACTTTTATAAAAATTGCAAATTCCATTTCTCTCTGCTAAGTGGCTTATATTTTTATAACATGCAGTTTCTACATAGGAACTCAATTGTAACTTTAATAAAGTTAATTTCTGTGCTACACTTTAATATATTCGGTCATGGCAAAAGTAAGCAAGTTTGTAGTAATATTAGTATTGGTTTTGTGCACATCTTACTAATACACCTTAAATTCTGAAGGCAAAAGCAAGAGACGTTTTAGAAAAATGCCTTAAAATATAACAAAATAAAAATTATTAAAAAATTAAAAAAAGAAAAATGCCTTAAAATTTTCAAAACGATTAAGTAAAAAATATTTAGAATATTTTTGAATTTCAAGTTTTCAAATAAACTGATATGATCAACAATGTGATCTGGCAAAGATTTAAAGCAATTAAATAGTGCAAGGTGTTAATTTAAATGTGAAAAATGCTGGTTCAAATCATCAAAATAATAGGAATTAATTTTATATTTCTAGCAATAGCTCTCTAACCTGAATATATAACACCTACAGTATACAATACCTACCAAAGAAGCATGTTAGATGTTATCATGGCTGCTACTCTGGAAATCTATATTCCTGTGAGTTTTTCCATGCATTGTAACTAGGATATATTCTGAATCAAATCCACAAATACCAAGGTTAAAAGTGTGATGCAAATCCATTCAATTCCCTGATAACCATGAATATATTTGCATGTTTCACTTTCACACTTAATCCAAAAGTAGTATAGATTGTCATGTGTAGACCATATTTAGAAATTTTCCAGTGTGAGTATGTATCACATGTTTATTAGAATTGACATTTTCTCCAGAAATAGGACAACACAACTATAAAAATCAAGAGTAGAAAGAGATAATATAACCTAGGGAATAAAAGGATTGGCCAGAGGGACTATCTGATGTCACTGGTCATCTCACCCAGCCACTTTACAGCCTTATCACCTTGGGCCATTTGTTAACTTCTTCCTGCATTCTGGATAATAATATATTCTTCATAAAATTGCGGAGAATTTGATACCTAGAGAGTCAATAAAGTGTTAACAGGCAGGGCTGAATCCCTAAATATCTTTTATGTAACTCCAGTCTTGCTTTTTCTGCTTCTAAAGGGGGGGGGGGCTCAAGAAATATTATAAAAATTCTCCCGACTTCTGTTTTTAGAATTAGAATGAAATGGCACTTTTCATCCAGTGTAAAGTATAATCATCTACATATGTGTTATATTATCTGTCTAGGGTTGTAATATAAGCTTTTTGCCCTGACCAAACCTGGGACATGAATTCTATTTAAAATTTTACAACTTCATTGGTATTTACATTATAATTCCAAAGGATTAGTTAAAGTTCTGGGTGTCATTAGAGACATAAGGAATTACTTAAAAAAAAAAAGTGAAATAATTATATTTAAAAAAAGCACCTGCGTTTTGTGAGTAAGACCACCAGAAAAGATATAGAGCAGTAAGAAAAAAGAAAGAGGCAAGAGGGAAAAATCTTTTGGACCCTAAGTTAACCTGTAATTTGGTAACACTACAATAATCATCTACAGTTTTTGTTCTTAATTTTTAAATCCCATGCTATCTACACACATTAAAATGAAGATCTGGAAACAACATATAGTTTCTGAATTCTCATAACAATAATTTCTTACTAGCATATAAATAATCGTAGATTGTCTCATTTTCCTTTGCATTTGGTGAAAACTTAGAGAGAAATGACTTAGCAATATAATAATGAAAAAAGGATTAGTAAGATTCAAATCATTCATGGGGAAACTCCCTTATTTATCTCTTGATATTCTACAGAAACAGTGGGCTAAAGATCTGAAGACCTATTTGGGATATGAGAGAGAGATAATGCATCTTTCTCTCTGTAACCTGGAAAAGAGGGACAGATATTAATAACCTTGTTACCCAATACAAATTGGATAAAGTTTAATTATAATTTATAAATTTTAAAAAGCACATGTAAAGTGTATCCTAAAAGGGAAAAAAAGTTAAATAGTTCACGTCGCATGTTGAGTACCAAAGACTTTCGAGCATTTCAATTTCTAAGGCTTTTTAATATAAAAGAGAAAAATAATATGCAAGCATTCCATAACTTTATCTATAACATGGTTCTTGATTTTTAAGATTGCCCAGAGGGATATTCTTTACACTCTCTTCAATGAGTTAAGTATCAGTAGACCAAGCAAGTGCATGGTATACATGAAAGTTTCAGATTCTATTCATATGCCATGTGTTACAAACTGCTTCGATATAGTGTGTTCATCGCTTTGAAAGCCTAGTGGGCAGTCACATGTACCACTGTACAAAGCCTTTTAAACAGCTTATAAGAGCAGAAGCAGACTGTTCTTCCCCAACACCAACTCCAATAGCAGCTACTGTTCAGGCAGCCAAGATAACCTCTTGCTTCCAATGGCATCTTTCTTCCAATTTAACAATTTTACCATAAATTGGAAGAATGTTTAAAGTGATATAAGTTGGATACCCTCCTAAAACACTGTAGAAGAGAAAGAAACACAAAGAAGCTTGTATTGGCCAACCTGTTTCTTTGTTTGGCATCTATGAGGATGGGGGTTGGGAATTGGGAAAAAGGCATGAGTGAAATATAAACGAGTAATTAAAAGTGATTGATGGTGTTGTTTTAGGGTACTTGGCAAAGGCACATTCACTACAGTGAGAATCTTTACAGAAAGTACCTTAAACAACAGAAGAGTGTATTGCTGCTTTGTTTTTCAAATCCACAATTCAAAACCTCACTTTTCTCCCATGGGAGACTGACCCAGAACACTAGAGAAAGATCCTCAAGGATAAGGTTGCTCAATAATGTCAAAGATTACCACTGATCAAAAGCAAGGTTCCAGTGACCGCACACCATTTCCAAAAGGTCAGAACCACAAGATCTTGTAGTAAGTGACTGTATTTACAGACTGGTTGAGTAAGACTTTAACAAAAGACTCTATTTTTATTCTTTGGAATACAAATTAGAAATGAGACCTACTTTTCTGTGGGAAGTTCTTTGACAAATTCTACCCTTAGAAAAAGCTACTCTTACAAATATAAAATCAGTTTGGTCATAATGCTTCTTTTTATTTAAGTTTTTTATTTTAGAATTCTTAAGTATGTGAAGGAAACAAAATCTGTTTTCAAAAGGCCTCAAACAACTACTTTTGAAAAACACTCATTCTGATTTGTATAAATGTAGTCGGTAGAAATTGAAAGATTTATTTTATAGAAAGCTAGCGGAAAAAGAAAATATTCCAGTATTTTCCCATATCAAACAGTACAGCATCCCAGACAAGTCTGTTGTTATTCTCACTACTGATCTCAAACTTGCTGCTCTCAAGTTAGATGTACCTCAGAAAGAGAAGTAAATATCACAGGATGTAAAAATCTGCAGCATCCTGGAGGCAAAGAAATGCATTCTTAGGGAACAACCTGTTCTTTGTTCACCATTTATATGACCTTGTGACGCTGGAATAGTGGTTTCCTATTGTTTCATGCTTTTTCCTATACCTAGCTGCTCATCACCAAAACAAACAGTTGGGCAAGAAAGGCTGGAAGGGGAGAAAACTAGAGAGATGCAGAGGCGAGGGGAGGAGTGAAGAAGTTAAAAGAAAGGAAGGAAGGGAGCAGGGAAGAGGGGAAAGAAGAAAGAAAGAAGAGAGAAAAAGAGAGAGAGGACATGTAAAACAGCATAAAGGTCTAGGGCAGGAAGTCCAAGAATATTGTCCTGGTTTCCAAATATCCCCATCAACAGTCCCTGAGGGTAGAAATGTAAAAGGCAAAGAAAACAACTTTCCAAGGTAAAGGTTGGTCTGGAACTGCTGCCATATATTATTTCACCAACAATGAGAATACATGCACAAAATTATGTTCTTCTCTCTCCTTGCTTTTCTAAAAATTCTATTTTACATTTTTGGCTCCCTAATTCTTGCTTTCTTTTCCCCAATAGTTTGAAGGAATCTAAGCAGGGTGTGTGCGCAAGAATGTGTACTCAAGGGCTCATTTTCTATCCAAGAGAAAGAACCAATGGAAAAGTAGAAACCAATCAAATATATTAAATGAGAGAACAATTTTCAGGTACTTAGTAAGCTCTTACTGAGTTACAAAAGGGTGATCCTATACATTGAAATTCAACTTTCTTTCAAAATTAGTATTTCAATAAAACATATTTCTCCTGCTCCCAGTTTGCCAAATGTGGGCTTATGTTTCAAATGCAGATGTTCCCAACATTTAAAATTTCCTCAAAGTTATGTATCTAAATATTAAATAGTACTTTAAAAAGTCATTTAGGGACTCCTGGGTGGCTCAGTCGGTTAAGTGTCTGCCGTCAGCTCAGCTAGTGATCCCAGGGCCCTGGGATCCAGTCCCGCATCGGGCTCCTTGCTCAGCCGGGAGCCTGCTTCTCCCTCTGCCTGCTGCTCCTCCTGCTTGTGCGTGCTTGCTCTCTCTCTCTCTCTGACAAATAAATAAAACCTTAAAGAAGTCATTTAAATTTTTTCTTCTTATATATTAAAGATGAATAGCAGAATATCTTTTAAAAATTTAATTCAAAATTGTTGATCTTTAGAATTTTTTCAATTTGTTTGTACAAAATCATTCTCTACCAACTTTATACTATCTTACCCTCAAAATATAATATAAATTGTGTCCAATAGTGGAAGTGGCTCTGTATTCTGATACAGCAGTAAAGAAAATTATACATTGGTATAAGATCTATCTATATACCTAGAGAATTAAATTTTTGTTAAATTAACATTAAACTTTATATAATCCATACACTTACCCATATAGTACCATAAGATGCCAAATACTTTGACACTACTTAATTTTCTTAATTTTTTAAAAAAAATAGGGATAAAATATAACATTAATACTTAGCATCACTTTCTAAAAGTATAATAGTGTGAAAATTGGCAATAGAAATAGTTTTTAAATTTGTGAGTGTCTTAAGAATTCAAGGTTCACTTTAAGAAACTGATTATATCTAACACACCTCTTACTAATTCCCAGAATTCTCTGAATTATGATGGTTTTGCCCAGAAATAAGTTTTTAGAAATGCCTTCACTTTTGTAGTCCTGTCTATTGAGAGGCCTACATATCAGGAGAACGAAGTCAACATTAATTTGTATTATAATCAGCATTATTTTGCTAACTTTTCCAAGACTGTGCTTTGCCACAGCTAAATTTATAGGACAGCTGTTCAAAATTGTGTTGTTGTACACCAGTACTACCAACAGTCAACAACAAAGCGCTTTTATTTTATAAAACACTGTTTCATGTATTGCTTCATGTACTACTAAGATTAACTAGTAAGATATAAAGATTGTATTAATTGCCCAAGGTCAAAAAGCAACCTGGTCAACTTGGATTCAAACATTCTGATTTTAAATCCAGTGTTCTAAATAGTGATTTGAAGGGGCACATGCAACCCAATGTTTAGAGCAGCAATGTCCACACAGTCAAAACATGGAAAGAGCCCAGATGTCCATCAACAGATGAATGGATAAAGAAGATGTGATATACACACATGATGGAGTATTACTCAACCATCAAAAGGAATAAAATCGTGCCATTTGCAATGATGTGGATGGAACTAGAGTGTATTAGCCTAAGCAAAATAAGTCAGTCAGAGAAAGACAAATACCTTAAGATTTCACTCATAAGTGGGATTTAAGAAACAAAACAGATGAACATAGGGTAAGGGAAGAAAAAATAAAATAAGATTAAAAAAACACAGAGAGAGGCAAACCATGAGACTCTTAATTATAGGGGAAAAAACTGAAGGTTGCTGGAGGGGAGATGGGTGGGGGGATGGGGTAACTGGGTGATGGGCATAAGGAGGGCACTTGAAATAATGAGCACTGGGTGTCATATGCTACTGATGAATCACTAAATTCTACCCCTAAAGCTAATAATTCGCTATATCTCAACTAACTTGAATTTAAGTTTTAAAAAAAGGTAAAATAAATAAATAAATAAATAAAAATTTAAAAAGCTAAATCCAGTGTTCTGAGTCCAAATTGTCTGATATATTTCTGAAGCCTATTCTTTCTACATATGCATTATTATATAAAAACGGATTTTATTTTGATAGAAGTAAATAATCTGCTCAGCTCAGTCTATGTATTGACTATGTAAAGAGCTGAAGCAGTACATATTTTTGGCAAGTCAATACATTGAAAAAGATCCACATCTAAGAATACGTAGGAGAAAAGCAAAATAACTCAAATGGAATGTTTCTGGTTAACAAACCATTTGACCCTATTGGCTCACTAGATGATGCTATACAAATAGTCTTTTTTGCTTAAGCCTCAATTCCTTGATCTGCAAACCTTAAATTAATTATATTTGTTAAAAAAATAAATACATAAATTATACTTGTTATATGCTCAATTCAAATAGCATTACAAAAACAATAAGAATTACTGAAAAATACAAATTCTCATGATTCAGAAATGCCAAAAAGAAACTAAATGTAAAGATAGACATTAAAAAGTCATAAACTCTTTGTTTGGCTATTAATATTTAAGAGGAAACATATATAACTACTTAAGAGATATAATATACCTAATTATTAGAGGTAGTATATGTTAATAGAATAGTCACAAATGAAAGAATTCCTTTAAATATGAATTCCTATTCATACAACATAAATATACATGTCAGAGTATGCATGCATGTATGTATATACATATGTGTGTGCATACACACTTTACTGGGGAATTCATAATAGTGAACCATTCAGTAATGAATATTCCTGGCCAATTTAAATTCTGAGTTAAGCTATACTATAGCTTAAAAGCAATTATTATAAACACAACTAATCAAATAGTATTAGATTAAATTATTGCATCTTCACTGGAGAAATATTATGGATGGTAAAATATTTCTGTATATTCTAGCCACTATGAAAAAAATAAATAGTAGATTCATTTCTGTATGACAAGAGAAACCAATACTTGGATAAAGGAATATGCAATTTTTACAAAGTAATGTCAAATGTTTTAGGAATCCATTTTTAATATGTATTACATTAAAATGTGTTCAGTTATTTGCCTAAAAACAAAGGGTCAAATTAAAGTTACATTAAGAAATATTTTTTAAAAAGTAAAGTTAGATTTTAGTTGTGTAGAGTTTGGTTTGATGGTGAAATACTTATAAATTCAATCATAACCTCTATCTTTGTAAAAATACAAGGCAGGAATTTTTGAGTGAGGTGAGGGTGAGAGGCACAGACTTATAGAGTTAACTGTATAGAGGTGATAGCAGAAGCTGGAGAACTACTCATCCTTTCCCCAGTAATATCAGTCCAAATTTTCCAAAATTATCTTACTGTTTATTGTGTAAACATTATGACCTATTCGGTCTACTAAAGATTGGACACCTTCTCTTCTGCCAATCAGGCAATCTGTGGCTTAAAATATTGTCAGATATTTAGATCACTTCCAGACAGCTAATCTATTTACACTATATATCAACTTGATTTTCAAGGAGCTCCCAGAGTTTTTTAAAATGTCTTCAGAGAAGAGAAGTAAAACACCCTAGACAAAATAGACATCTTCACCAAATTAGAAAATTATAAATGCTTAATGCATGTTTGCACTAGGTATTAAACAAGACTATAACAAAAAGGCAAATTATATACTCCAGAACTACTGTATCTGTATGTGTGTAAACTAAGTTGGTAAGATCATTGAACTTTGGCATTAATCGGTGTAAGTAATTAAGGAATGAGGATCATCAAAATCAAAAGACAGGTAAAACACAAAAGGGAAGTGGTCTATTATTGCAGAATAAGGAAAATTGTAGAAAACAGAGTATGTGACTGAATATAAAGCAGGATCATTCTAATTCTGATTTTGATCTAATCATCTTTTAACCCAAATATTCACCTAAATTCATACAAACAAATCCTGAAGTAAAGGAACATTTAGGTTTAGGTGGTAAGTGTGCCCCCAAATTTATATCAGCAGATTGATACAGATGTTAGCTACAATTAACAATTTAACACACACATCCCACAAACAAAATGACATGCAGATTGGCTACACCTAGAAATGAAACCTTTCATGATTACAATAATCTATAGGCTTTACTGAATATGGAAGTGCAGTTGTGATGTCAAATATAATTTAATCACAATATCTAAGAAAAAAATTTCTCAGACACAGTTCCAGGATTTGGAAGGCCCCAGATCTTTTTCAGGGTCTGCCTGGTTAAAAAGACCCAAGACCCATTCAAGCACACATAATTCAGGAGGCCTGCCTGCCAGCAATAAAGGCCAAAATTGGATACTTGGTGAGATTAATTACCTAGATAGGGCTTGATAATGCAAGTCAAATGGGAATGTAATTAAAGTGCACCTTCCATGAAAATTATTCATTGCTGATGGATCAGGTGACAGATAAATCAAAAGGCATTTTAAAAAAGACTACAGGTTAACTTGAAGCAGGTCTTTCCTCTTTATGAAACTCTGTAATTGCAGGTGTGGAATTCACTCTTGCTGTCCTATCCTCATCATGATACCATGAGACAAAAAATGTAGATTGTAATGTAAGCTATTAGAAACAGAAGCCAACAGAAAAACCATTAGGATCACAGGTAGAAATAAAAGGTCAGCTAGACTGGAACCAGTTGGCTGGCAGCTTTCAGAAGAGAAGATCACTCTCTGTTCATACTATAATGGGGATTGCAACCATAAAAGAACAAGTGATGAATTAATAAGTTGACTAGTCCCCAGGGCGCAATTCTTACAGATGAAAGGCATGCTGGGGTAATCAGAGTTATAAATTAGATAAATCGAATAGCATAAGAAGTATTTTACATCATCATTATTAAATAAAGTCTTCCTGGATATGTTGTTAATTCTTTACTGTCAATACATTTATTTACAGTCTAAGAACAATAAAAAACAGTGTTTTATAACAACAGCAGGGTAATTTCAGTTACCCAGAGGGACACTAAATCTAATTTCTACCTTGAGTTCTTTGAGATGTGTTTATTATACACCTAAGAGAGGATAGATGAAACAAAATGTTCAATTAAATGATAGTTATGGGAAATATGGCTTTATATCTTATTCATTTGCTTGCTCTAACCAATGAATATATCTTGCTTTTATTGACCTGTATAAAGAAAATATGTAACAGTTTTCTTGTCTGTAAGAATAAACTTAATGCTGAACGAAATCCTATGCCATCTCGCAGATGGCATATGAAATTCACAAAAGAGCACAATCACTGTTAGAAAAAATATAATAGCATAAAACTTGAGAAATCTTTGTTCTACGGAAGTCATGTAGATCCTGATTTATTACTACACACCTTCAAAAAATTACCTTTATATTTTATTTAAACTTGAAAAAAGACAAAATTTGAGTTGAAATTCCCCTCAGTAATCCATTCATTCCAATATCACATAAAAATCCTGCAAACTAAAAGGCAATCAAAATAATAAGAACCATTTTTGCACTATTACCTACAGGCAATTAAGAGGTTCACCGCAAATACACTAACCTAATTATAATAAAGTAATATTTCTAAAATTGTTTTCAATAAAAATAAACTTTACATACCAGCTTTTTCTACATGGTCAAAACTCAGGAGAAAGTTCATAAGCAAATACACAATAAGACTTTAGATATGTAAATTTGGTACACCAGGTCTGGTTGTGTTCGAAGTGCTATAGGTAAATGTATAAAAAAATACATCCGTCAAAGAACTATCTGTTTATAGTTCTCCATTCCTAAAAGTTACCGATTAAAATTGAAAATAGGCATGGCAAACACCCAAGATATCTTATCAGAAGACACTGCTTTTTATGTCCCCTGCAGGTTCCAGTAAGTAACTTAATCCCAACCAAACTATAAAGTAAATTGTTCACGATTTGTCAGATTAGCTGATGCTTGTCCAGAAAAATGGTCTGAAAAAAGAGTCACCAGGACACTATAATTAAGATCCATTCATCCATTTCATCCCTGGATTGAAGAAAATAATGAAACATCAAAGTAGTCAGACAGCAATCTAAAGAAGGTCAGTTAGTGTCTTTTCAAACGTAACACCAGTATTTAATGCAGCAGGTGCACCAAAAATAACTTACAAATCATATTAATACCCGAGGTTGGTTGAAATAGCATTATGGCTTTCTCTTCTTTGTTTATGTCATTTTTAAAGATAAAGGAAATGTGGTTAAAAATAAAAGGTAAAGTCTTAGTATTAACATACTGACTGAAGACAGCAAGAATAAAGTTTCCCAACTTTTAGTTGGGTCTACAACTTTTCTATTGGTGAGTACATGATAGGGGACATATTTTAAAATGTCTGGGAGCAAAAAAAAGAAACCAGGAAGAGAAAGAAATGTGAATACAGAGCATAACATAAAATGTAACTATAAATATAACCATATATATTATATATTAACAGACATAGTCTTTATGAAATCAGTGCGGTCTCTTGATTTTATAACAATATTTCATATTAAGAACGATAATAAAGATATTAGAGGAGACAGTGTTATTAATGCATAGTTTATCTTTATGGAATTAACATCTTTCCTTTTATGACCTCTACTGAGATTACCAGGTTCTCGACAATGAAATTTATGTGAGGCTAAATTTGGGTTCTTAGTGATGTCAGAGATGTGCGAAAATAGGATGAGATGTCAAAACAAGGAGAAAACAAGGTTATGATAATGTATTAGAAAAGAACAAAGGCAGTAACTTTTTTCCAAACAAAATTCAGACTCATAATCTATCTTAGAGTTTTTACCAGTCTGATAAATGTTGTATGAAATCAGCATAAAAAGTAATCTATTACAATTCAATTCAGCCAACATTGTGCACTTACACCACATATGCCATAGTGTTATGCTTTGTTTTCAACCATGACAAATATGATTATGACATTTTCTACTCCAAGTTGTCTACCAAAATTGTTTCTCGTGGCTCGAAATTGTCAAATCCAATGGACTTTCTTCTGTGTTCATTCTATTGACCTCCTGTGACATTTGATTCTATGATTAACTGACTTGGAAAATATCCCTTCCTTTGGTTACTGTGACAGCCCGCCTACCCAACTGGCCTGGGTACTCTTTTTTGGTCTTCATCATGTTGTTTTGGTATTCTGCCAGCTCCTGCTGGTATTGTCAAAACTCTTCTCCCAAACTTTTAAATTATAGCTCTACCAGATCTCCCCCCCAAAACACCATTCATTAACTTGTCATCTATAGGTTCATGATTCCCACATCTGTAACATTCAGGCTCCTCTACCATTTCAGCGCCTATTCTCCTAGGAACATGTATGTGTTCATAAAATGTTTGAGGTTAAAAAGTACATATAGTTAAAACTGTCTATATACACACCTATACACATAAATACATCACATCACATGTGATATGGCTTGGTGTCACAGGAGCTAAAGGTGTTATGTTTAAGGGTATTAGTAACATTTGAATAAACTGTACAATAACGATATGGCTTAGCCAGTGTCTCTGCATTTTATTACCATACATGATTGCCATTATGAATGCTATGCTCAGCCAATGTCCTGCATCTTTCTATATGCTGAAGTTAATCATCAAATATTATTAAAAATTTGGACACTAATTATCTGATGTCAACATGCTATGGATAATTAAGAACTGTGTGCGTTTAGGCTATGATAATTGTTTTTCACAGATCTTCTTTTCTAGTGCTTGTGTCTTAAGTCAAGCGGCTATGGGACTGCAAGTACATCTCTGCCCTGTACTTTGTCAGAGGACATACATCATCTACTCTGCCTTCTCCCTGATTAATTTTGTTCGGTTGCAGCAATTATCTCTCCCTATAGGACAGACCTCTTTGTAAATGAAATGCAAGAAATTTGGATAATTTTTCCTAGTTTTTACCCCTTAACTGATCCTTGTTTCTTGCTTACAACAGTATGAAGGGAACTGAAGTCATAAAGCAGCTGGAATTGACACAAGTACCAACAGGCTTCTGCAGTGGCAATTGACACATCTGAAAAGCAAGACCTTGATAGTGTTCTTTCCTTTACCCTATTACTTAGATCATTTGGTTAAAACTGTTAATGACCCTCTTGGATCAATGTCTTTTGCTTGTAGCTCTAATTTACTGCATTGGATGATTAGTACAGATGTTTTTGTGGATGGCTCTGCATCATTCCACCAAATTGCTTGTCTGAATCAAATTTGCTTCAATTCATCACCAATGAAGCAAGGAATAAAATAATCAACATTTACTTTCTCTTAACACTGGCACCAAAAATAGAACAACAACTAAACACTTGTCAATTTAAGAACTATCTCTTACCTTTTTCAAAGCTACATCCCTTAGCTCATCCAAGGGCTCACAATGGTTTGTATGGTTGGGTGTATCAGAGTGTAGGAAATGGAACTGAGAGGAACCAAAATATGTACTTCAAGTTTATGAGCCCGAGTTTTTTTAATTGAGGTATAATTGACATACATTATATTAGTTTCATCATCAAATTTTTATCATCATCATGATAATCATCCTCTTCCTCATCACCAATTCACATTATGTGTATTCATCTATATATGAATAATGTATGAAATTACCATCCACTGGCTTTTCATTCTCTGAAATGCAGCTTATTGATTTCTTGCTCTTAAATGATTTTTTTTTTTTTCTGAAACGGTGTCTGTCTTCACAATGCTATTCCTTTAATATTATTTCAGGGAAATGATTGTGATAGTTTGTTCTGTAAGAACTAAGCAAACAACCCACAGATCAAACCTTTTTGTACCATGGAACAGCACCAAGTAGATCAGGTAACCAGTTTTGGTCAACTAAGAATCAAGCAGAAATCATTTCCTGATTCAATTCATATTGACAATCTTAAAAATGTGTTAATTTATATTCTGAGCATAGTAATCCTCCTACACACATATATTTTGCTCTTTTATTATTTATAATTGTGTAATACTTCCAGAAAAAGAGACTGAATTCAATATATATTGACCTGGGTCTGTCCTCTGAAAAACTCTTGCATATTTTATTTAAGTCTCTGGTGTTAACTTGCTTTTTATATTATTTCCTGCTAAAATTGAAGAGTAGGTGGTCTTGTTAGTCACATTTCAGTTAAAACAGATTTTCTATATCTCACTTGAACAAACTTCTTGACTTTAAAAGTAAAGTAGCTATTTCTTTATAAATAATACTCTAGTGAATGCATTTTCAATTCACTACTATCTCCACTCAATAAACTTAACAGTAGCAAAATGAAGGACCTCCTATTAAGGGCAAGACATATAATAAGAATTACTTTACATAATTCCATCATTATCTACTATTCCAGGACAATGATCCTAATGGGCAGTCATATATTTTGTTGAAGAGCTTATTTAGAGGAAGCTTAAATTTAACAAGTTACAAATTTAAATCTCCAAAATACAGTTATAAAAACTTTTCCACTAGAATCCTAAAACAGCACTCATTTCTTAATCATGTAGAAATTGCTAGTTTAAAATTGCCAAGAATTTGACAAACTTGCTCAAGCCTGAAAAATTCAGAGACAACCACATAACTTACTTTATATAGAATGTTCTGCTACCATCAAAGTAGCACCTTCTATAATTTATGAGATAATAAATTGGCTCTGGTTAAAAAAAAAAAAAACTGCCTTGGATGTCAAAAGCAAAATATTACTATTGGTCTTTCTGGCACTTACCAATGCATTGCACTAAATAAGTTCAGTACCTTTTTGAGGGGGAGAGATCATAGAAATGCATAAAATTCCTTCAACTCCCACACTTGCCCCACCCACAAAAGTGTCTATGCCTGTCCTATACATATGGAAAATAAATACTTTCCTTCAACATAATACGATGGAACTAAACTATCTCCGGGATGGATATTTGTATCAGCCCATTCAGAATGCTATGACACCACAGACTGGGTGCCTTTAAAAAAACAGAAAGTTATTATCTCATAATTCTGGAGGCTAGAAGTCCCAGATCAAGGATTCACATTCTCATGAGACCATTCTTCCTGGCTTGCAGATGGCCCCCTTCTCACTGTGTCCTCACATGGTCTTTCCATTCAGTGAATGTGAATGGGGAGAGAGCAAGCTCTCTAGTGTCTTTTCTTACAAGGACACTAAGCCTATCAGGATCAGGGCCCCAACCTCATGATCTCATTTAACCTTAATTACCTCCCTATAGTCCCTGTCTTCAAATACGGTCACACTGGGGGTCAGGATTTCAACACATGAATTTAGAGGAGGACACAATTCAATCCACAGCAATGTTGTAACTGAGTTATTACACAAATTAACTCTTTCTTCACAGATCTTTAAATATAATTATCCACAAAATAGCAAAGCTGAGATCAAAGAACTTAAGATTAAGATATATTAACTTGAAAATGTGAAAGGCTACTTAAAAACCTTGTCCTAGGGTTCTTTCAAATGTTTACAGAGTCCTTCCATTCAAGAGCCTGCAGATAAACTTGTTAATAACCTCGACCTAACCTCAACATAAGCAAAATAGTTCATTACAAATATTTATAAAATCAGAAAAGGGTGGATGTGGCAACTCACATAACACTGGAACTGGAAAACATGGAGGTTGCATGAAGGTAAATATGTGGGGTTGAGAATACAAGTTGCTTAGGGACACTGTCTTACATATATTTTAATTGAGAAAATTCACAGAACAGCTATGTGATATAGTCTTAACAAGTCACAAACTATAAAAAGAAAAAATATTAAAATATGTTATGAAAAATATATACAGATATATTTTAAGCTGGGCATGGAGCCTAACATTGGGCTCAAACTCACAACCCTGAGATCAAGACCTGAGCTGAGATCAAGAGCCAGACACCCAACCAACTGAGCCACCCAGGCACCCCTCTATTCAATGTTATATTAAAAGAAAAAAAATAACTTTATTTTCAGCAGATTTTTAAAATATGAAAAATTGTTAAAGTTTTAAAATATAAAGGTAATTTGTAGCTTAATGTTCTGAAATAAAAGTCCTTTAAGCTTTTGTTCTAAATCTCTGCTTGGATATCAAGTTACGGTGAAAACTCATTTTAAGATTCTAAATATACCTATAGTTTCAAGACCAAATCACAAAATTTTTATACTTGAAATCATTATCTTATATATTTATTGCATAATGTAAATAAAATTACATTGAATTTGAATTAAACTAACCCTTTATATTAATCTTGATAATCTTAGAAAGTCTCTTTTCATATTATGATATACAAAGAATTTTTGTATTTAATTCAACAAATTTACTAAGCATGTACCCTGGGCCCAACTGGTTATAGAGGCTAGAGAATAAGACCAAAGATGTCACTATTTGCCTTACACTGTGAAGTGTAACGGGAAAGACAGACATTTCACAGATAATATGTCACAAATGTTATAAGAAAATCCATGAGATGTTTACTGTAAGACCATATCACAGAAAGATGTAATTTTTTACCAAATTTCCATTGTAAGTTTGGGATGTGAAGAAACTGTGTAGGCATCTGGTCTATACATGTAAAGTGGTCAGAACATACTAAGTAGTCAGTAAGTCCTAGTTGTCGGTATCAATGCCAACATGGTTGCCAATTTTACTGAAATAGTATCCAAAAAGATCGTCCTTTATATACGTGTTTTAATTACTGATAGTCACTAAAGAAAAACTGTAAGTGTATCTACATGTTTATTTTTAAATTAATGGTGTCAAAAATACTTAAAATTTAAAGAATTAAATTTCACTAATATAGTCTAAGACTCTTACTTGCTAAACAAAACTATATATATAAATTTCTAAAATATCATGCCCTAAGGCATGAATTAGCATGACTGAATCCTGTTCTGCCTTTCAGATACATCGGGTTTATAAAATAACTAGAAACATGACAGAAATGTCTATTTTGAATGGCTTACTGTTAAAGGAATCTTATTCATTTGATTTTTCTGCTGTAGTGTACATGTGTGTTTATGTACTTATGTTTTAATAAAACTAACACTATTTCTACAAAATGTTTCTTTGCTGGTAGTGGTGGTGGATTTTTTTCCTTTTTTTGCATTTATCTCATTTCACTTTATGGATATTGCTGCATTTTTATTACTCAATATAATCAGTAAATGCTCTCAAACAAGAAAATATATTTTCTTAACATCTTGTTCCCTTAAAATATAAATCAAGCTTATAAATGCCAAAGAAATATCAAAATGTATAAACTTATATAGGAATAATTTATTTTACTTACAGGACACGTTAACTTGATGGCCTACCATTTTAAATCATTGAAAAGAGATGATCTGAGTTAATTTATGAGAAAAATAGTCACAGTTGAGTCACACTAATAAATGTGACCAATACAGGAAATGACTTTTGTTACTATCTCCTTTTTGTATAAATTTGCTTATGTATAATGTTATATAACTATGGTTATATTTCATTTGGGACATTATAAACATTACAAATCTAAATAAGTACAGTGAAGCAAATGTTAATTTTGACAGAGAAATAAGATCTGGACATTTGAAAACAGAAATTAGTCAAATTAGGATATACAGGGGTACTTTTGAAGTTTCTTATAAAAGGGCAATAAAATCATAGCCAAAAGGCAAACGCTACAGTAACATTCTCTCCAAAAGATTTTATTTGTTATTAATATCTTCCAGAAATAACACTTCTTAGTAGGTCCCTTTTTCACTGAAGAGTAATTTATCAACAGAACATTGAATCAATCAGCAAATTCCCATGTAAAGGATTGTAGAGCGAAATTTCTAAAAGACAGTAGTCCATGATAAGATGACATAATACTGAATAATTCCAGGTAAGCAGTGTATTTGACTACAATAATCTGGGATGCTGTGATGGACTGCCCACATTCTCCTCAGTGAAGGACGGAAGAATTTATTTGCCCAGCTGCCGAGATGGCTGCTGAAAAAGCAGACCTCAGTTCCCTGTCCCACTTTAGAATTTCCTTGTCTGAAAAATGACACCTTGCTACTTCCTAGGCTCCTTCCTGCAGCTGTGTCTGGACAATGCAGAGGTATGAAAGTCTGACACCCTTTCTTCAGCTCTGGGCAATATGGAGGTACCTTACAGGTGGAGAGCTCCCCATGGAGTTGGCTGAGGATTCCAAGGAGATTGCATCACAGCTCAGCTTCCCCTCTGCTCCAGTTTTGCTCTCTTCCTTTCTCTTCCTGTGGCACTGATCCCAAGTGCATGTCCTAATACCACCTAAGTGTCTGCTTCTTGGGGAGCCCAAATTGGGAAACTGTATCCTCTTTCAAGAGGTTATAGTTTTCATCTTTAATTCCTACCCAATGCTTTCTACAGCATTCTAGCAATTATCAATCCCATTAAAATTATAGTACCTATACACGTATTACTCAGCTATAAATTAGTCCATAATTTCAATCAACACTGCACATTGTGCACTGCACAATGTATAGTTTGTATTGTATTATAACTGTACATTTAACTATCGGCATAAAATGGGCTCTTAGAGGTCTTCTATCCCAAACCTGTCCTATACTTAGGAGGGCTACATGAGTTCAAAGAAGTTAAAGTATTCAATTTTGACACTGTTTTTTAAGAAAGATTTTATTTATTTATTTAACAGAGGGAGAGAAAGAGCACAAGCAGGCAGAGCAGCAGGCAGAAGGAGAGGGAGAAGCAGGCTCTCCGCTGAGCAGGGAGCCCAATGTGGGGCTCGATCCCAGGACTTCAGGATCATAAGCTGAGCTGAAGGCAAATGCCCAACCGACTGTGCCACCCAGATGCCCCTTGAGACTCCTTTCATGTACATTTTACATTTGAAAAATACCAAGAACATAGTAAGTGTTCAGTAACTAGTCACTCTATTATTTCTACTATTATAATTGTCATAGTACTATAACACACTTTTCTATTCTAATAAATGTAACTGGTATTAAGCTAAAAGCTCAATTTTTATAATATGAGGAGTCAAGTAGCATAATACCATTTCAGGAGAAAATTCAAGTTCAAAGAGCTGAAATAACTTATCTAAAATTAAGTAATTATGTCATCGTATATCAAATTCTATGCCTTTTCCACTCATGTCTCAGTGTTTCCACTCTTGTAAAATCATTTAACTTCTCTTGTGTATGACTAGTTTCCTCATTGGAGTTAATTGCACAACATGCATCGTACAGCTTGCATACAGAAAGAACTGTGTTACACAGTGAAGGTACAGATGAACGTAACATAATCACTGATCTGAAGAATAATTGCTGAGTCCCTTAAATCTCTTCAGGGGTAAGACCACATATTATAATTGTGTATGCTTTAAAATTGTCTAATTGTTTAAGTGATCCCACAGTGAACAGAGGTATTATAAAAAGAGACAATAATTTAAGGGTTACTTGCTTTTATGAACTTTCATACTTCTACAGACGATTTTTGTGTTAATGCACTTAATCTGGAGAAGGAATATAGTGGCACTTACAATGTTTTAATGGGGGAGGTCCTCTTGCAGGCGTACAATATAATTCACTTGTCCTCCTGGCAAAATCAAATCCATTCCAATGTTCTACACTGACTGGTGTCTTTTCTGTGAGGACCTCCTTTTTCCTAGATAGAATGGATCATTCCTTCCTGGGGTTTCTGTATTTTGTTCCTAATGGCCTATAACATGCATCACATTATATTCAAGTGCTCTGTCATATTACATGTGTAACTACATAAATCTGCTACAGTATGGGTTCCTCATTAGGGTAGGCCCAAACTTTACCTTTCTATCCTCAGCATCCTTGGCAGTGTTCGATTCACACTACTCAGTATAGTTGGCTGACTTAATACTATAATTGTTATAAAAAATAGCATTTAAATAGTCAGCTCTTAAGATCACTTACGTAATTATTAAGATCATTTTTGTTCCATGTAAGGAAGAGTTAGGATCATAATGTCATAAATTAAATGCATGTGCTTTCCCCCTCACTTATATATTTTTAAAATACCTCCAACATACATATGTTTGATATGTGTGACTTCACACTTAATAGGTCATATCATTCCTAACAAAATAAAACAATGAAAAGTGTATATATATATATATATATATAAATCAGCCAGTTTCTGTATGTCATATGTTCCTGATAAATAAATACAAAAATTATTGAAATATGAATATTGCATATTATTCTCTATACACTTTTCATCTTAAAGCTAATTATTGGTTTAAAGTAGAATCTCAGTCTTAAGATAACTTGTGACTAGATAATAGTCACATTTTGCACAGGCAAAACAAAATTAATCTCCTTCCCCTCCAATGTTATAAAACATAATTGCCAATTCCAAGCCCCCGTTAACTTCCCCCCACACTGTGAAAGATAAAGATTTTACTGTGTTTTGCCTTGACAGGTTCACAAAGAGTTATATAAAGAGGGATTAATTCAGCATTCATTTTGCTACTCACTACAATAATATTTATATGACACTAAAGAGTTTTTAAGTTTTTTCTAACATCTATCATTGAACGTTTTTATCTCTGTTTTAGTCATGTAGAACTTTAGTGATCCTAAGTAGCAGGAGAGGGGCTGGAGCACGGGTCCTTTAACACGAAAACCTTACTCCTACCCTAAGCAAAGCATAAGGGTTCCATTTCCACAAACACTGGTGCGGAATGGGGTCTTGTGCTCCAGACTCCAAAGGTAATAGAAAAGAAACTACAAAGTAGTTGAAAGATACCTTTCAAACACTGGCTGATTATATTCCATCTTCATTCTTATCCCGACATATGCAGATTCTCCTAATAAATCTTTTATAGTAGGCACTGGTGGATTGCTGATGAGGGGGATAACTGACCAGAGATCCAGATTTAAACTCATCATTGAAATGATTGTAGCATAAACTAGGTGGGAGGTGATGCTGTTTAGTTAATAGAGAATGAGAATTTCAAGGATCATTGCAGGTTTCCATGGATAGTAATGAACATGGGCAAAATTTCAAATCATTCTCCTTTAGAAAGAGCAAATATACAGGTGATGGGGGGCAGTGGGAAGTGGGTATACAAATTCAATAGAATAGTCACGAATATATTCTAAATTTCCTCTGTTAAAAAATAAAGGAAAACTTCTGCCCCGCACTGGGGCTCCCTGATCAGCAGGGAGTCTGCTTCTCCCTCTGCCTCTGCCTCTTAGCACCACCCCACACCCACCGCTTGTGTTCCCTTGCACTTGCGCCCATGCTCTCTCTCTCAAATGAATAAATAAAACCTTTTAAAAAATAAAGGAACACTTCTATAAACTTCTACAATTACCACAGATTGCTGCCTTATTTAATTGCATTTCTTTTTGAAAGTAAAAAAATAAAAAGCTAACTTTAAATTCATGGGGTGTTAGCATTTGAGATGCAATAGAGACTAGGCCGTTGTGAATTAATATTTTAATATAAAAATATAAACATTGTTTGTTTTTTAACTTTCTTATTCTTTTTAAAAATGTTAATAGCTTTATTGAGGTATAATTGACATACCATAAAATTTATTCATTTTAAGTGTACAATTCAATATTTTTTATGATATGTACAGAGCTCTGCAATCATCACAACCTAATTTTTGTACATTTAGATTACCTCCCCCTCCAAACAAACCTAGTTTGCTCTTAACCAGAAGAGAATCAACACCCAAAGCCACTTTACCTAACTACTGTGAGATATTTGATTCAAGAATTCATGGGAAAAATCTATGACCTATTTAGCCCATGCAGTATTAATCTGAAAAATTAAACAACAGACATTTAAGGAGCAAAAAAACAGATCCCAAAAGCAGCGTATTTGGTGAACTCTATTCGTGGTATCAGTTCAGCCTCTATGGGTCATATTCAAAAATAAATAAAAATGTCCCTTCTGTACATGATATCAGCAGGGATGAAAGAACTATGGTAGCTCAGTAGACCTAAGAGTTTCTATTAATGGTTCCAAAAATAGCTATAGGGTCACAATCATGATCCTAAAATGTTTTGAACCCATTCACTGTAAAGTTATGGTGACACATTTCAATATAAAACAACATAGGTAAAAATATCTGACAAAATGATCTTAAAAGACTATTAAATACAGTCAGGGTAAATGCCAGGAATCAAACCAAATCAGTTAAATTAGTTATTTCTTTTGTCCAATTTTTGAAAATTTAAAATTTTCTAGGTTGTTTTTCCTCCAGATTTCTGCTTTTACACAGGGAATCTGATTTGCAATTGCCTTTCAAATAAACATCAGAATGAAACCTTTAGGAAAAGAACACACTAATCTGTTCAAAATGGTAAGCATTAGACCATATGCGTAGTTTTCATTCTGCAGATTTAATTTAAATAGGTAACGTTTTGTTAAAATTGGCATGGAAGTGAAGAATAGATTAATCTATGTCCAGAAATTTGGGATAATACCGGTTTCTGAAAGCCAGCCAAAGATCAAGAAGACTTGGTTATAAGCTTATTCCGATGCTCACACAACTCCGTATTCCAGCGCAGGTCCCCTTTTATTAATGATGATGCCATGGCACTTGCCTACATCTACTATATAGCATCTTCTTTCAGCAGCAAGAGGTTGAGAAAGCCCTCAATTTCTGAAACTTCTTTCAGTAATAAGATTTTTCTGAAGATCTAGAAAGTCTCCAATTTCTGAAACTTCTTTCCGATTTATACTTTCCAAAACAGATCACAACAAAGAATGACTGAGTAGGGCACCTCAAATGCCAAGAAGAAAGTAAATGAAAACTGCTTTTAGGCTAAGTTACAAGCTCACGATCATCATGGTTATTATTTCCTAATTCATTTCTTTTGAAATCCTCATGAGATCTCCTAAGTACGTGCTCTAATATTATGAACAGTAATATGATCACGAATCTACTACTGATGAACTTAAAACTCCCTCATGCAAGTGTTAACAAAGACTAGCCATATCGTACAAATATCGCACTCTACGTGGTAAAATATTGGCTAACACAACGTGAGACAGTGCACTCAACTCTTCCATCATTCTTAATTATCATGCAGATTTCGATCATAAGCGCATACCACACAAAAAAGTAAACCTCCAAGAATTAGCCTACATCTCATTTGGTCCAATATTTTCACTCCCTTCCTTGAGATCTTTCAGCAGAGTTGCTTGTCTTACAAGTCTTAACTGCTTTACAATTTATCCCTTTTTATTTCTCCTGCCAGATCTCTGGAGGAGATGTTAATGAGTCTAGCAATGGTTTAATAGGCAACAGGAGACATGACAAAGAAAAGTTAAAGGTGTGAATAATCAACAGGCTGGGATAATCGAGTTCTGTGTAGCCAAGTTAACTAAATATCCAAGCGAGACACCTCACTTACGTAGTCGCAATATTCACTTAGTGAAGACAAACACAAAAACATACCTGCTTGACCAGTGGTGATACTGACAGCCGCAAAGAGCCTCTGGGATCGGCTTAAGTCAGAAACTCCATTTACAGCTTCCACTTCAAAAGTATAATTAGCGTGGGCTAGCAGATCCATGACAGTGACATAGTTATCCTCTAATCCAGTCTGCTGAGGCATGTATCCAATGTTACTCCCACAGGGAACACATTCGCCCTGCTCCCAACTGCACCGCTTACACAGTATTCTGTAGGTCACATCATTTCTTCCCCCATTGTCCGCAGGGGGACTCCATTCCAAACTCACTGTGGTTTGGTTGATGTTGAAAATGAGGTTCTGTGGTGCAGATGGAGGCCCTTTGGAAACCAAAAATAAACAAACAAATCAAAATAGAAAAAAAAAAAAAAACAAACAAACCAAAAAAATGAACGAAAGAATCTGCGTGGGCCATTAAGCTAGTGGCTCAATTACTATACAGAAAACTAGTTGAAATGCTTTCTTTTACATAAACATTTCATTACCTTTCCTAGAGAGGCTGCATAAAAGCCTCCTTGAATTCACCTGGCAAGAGGCTTTATTTATTTTCCATTTAATATGTCAAAATGAAAACAGGATAACAACTGTCTTTGTACTTTTGCCACAGTCTTTAGCTATTTTTCTTCCAAGCAATTAAAAAGAACAGTTAATGCACCTAAAAAAAAAACAGTTGTGCAGTTGTTTAAAAATAGTCTCCCTTTTAACCGTATAACAGAGAATACATCTATTCATTCTTAATGTGCTCAAGAATGATTTACAGCAAGTCTGGGATTGGCTTTGGATTTGGGTCTCTCCAACATTCATTAATTGAAGCACCAAGATGTGAGATTTGCTCTATTTAGTGATGGAATTTTAATTTGGAAACCATAACTTTTTAATCACATTTAATATCCAAGTAAGACTCAAATAACTTTTACATTTACTTTGATTACTTGATTCCTATTAGATACACGTGAAAAATATTATTAAGATGCATCTTGATTTTGCAAATGTGAAAGTTTCACTAAACATGACATAAGCTGTATCTATTTTCTGTTATTATTTAGCCTTATCGAGTTCATGAAAAAAAAGTAAACATTTAATAATTAAGAATGCATCCACAAATCCGATGCCTATCTCAACAATGTCACAATAATACAAACGAGTAGAAGGGTTCTGAAAGTCCTTCCCGGCTTTACTATTATGAACTTACTTGTGCAGGCAACATACGGTGGATCAGATGGCGCCCTGTAATACCCATCCTCACAGTCACATCTTGAGGAGCCTTCTTTATCAGAAAAACTGTGAGTTGGACAACGGGAGCACTGAAGATCTTGAGAGGAAGATTTGTAGAACCCACGGCCACAGGCTGGGTATGCAAAAGAAAGTGAAAACGGAAACATGAGTGCAAATAGACGTTTTTAATTTTAGTAATATTTAGCAAATAATAAAATACAACATTTAATTTCTGAAAAACAAGCTCTCTATGGTAAAATTCTGTTTTAGTGTGTATCAATAACCCAGTTTTATAATACTGCATTTTAAAGCAAAATAATAAAAACCAAAGGATACAGTAAACTTGCACCTGTAGTTGGTATCAGTTCAAAAGCAAGAGGCCAAAACTGATTGAAGGCATAATTTAATTGGACAAAAACTTAGGATATTTAATTCAGGGTAAGTTCAATTTCAATATAATTATCTTATTTGTTGATACATATTAGTATACTTCAAAGTTAGGTTTTCTTAATATAATGTAGCTGTAAATTAAGTTTTATGTGTTAATTTGGTTCATATTGAAAAATATCAAAATAATTTTAATTGCCTGACTAGAAATAACAATGATACAAAAAATTTCATTTGAAAGTGATAGAAATGTATACCCTCCCAAATTTTCAGTAAACTTCAAGATATAATTTCAACCAATTTTAAGTTATAAGGCAGGCTGCTTTCCACTAAGTCAACTTGCTTGTTACTAAAAATAATGAGATCCTATGAAAAGGAGAAACCTATTCCACCAGAAATTAGGAGAAAGCCTTCAACTGTAAACAGATGAGGACTGTTTCTGCTCTGCTGAGAGAGGTTAACAGTAGTCACACTAACACAGCAACTGCTCTCAGCAATGAATAGACATGTACAAAGAATGTCTCTATCACCTCCTAGTGAAGTTGCTCTTACTCATTCAGATCCTATTTTCTATTACACCAAGTAGTCTTGAACCATTTTCTATCACTGTTCATTTTATATATTTATCTTTAATTAAAATTTACCAAATTAAATTTTCATTATTTCAACAATTTTTAATAATTATGGCATTATACATTGAATATATTAAATAAGTTTAATTTACCCTTCATATTTATCAAACGAATATATATTTAAGTTTTAGTGACTTCAAATTTAAGAGACATTAATCATATCTATAAAGAAGGATTAGTGAATACTTAACATAAATTCAATTATAACTTTTAACTTATTACATTCACATTTATTTAATGTCCTCAACTTGGGCATTGCTCAGGAACTTAATCACATTTTCCCTCTTAGGTGGGATAAACAATCCTGTCTTATCAAGATGGTATACAGAGTCATTCTCTACTTTTGTCCACCAGTTCAATATTTAATGCATAATTTTGATCCAATTGAGAGCTCAAAATCATCTTTTGAGCTTCAAGAAAACAAAGCTATTTCACACAAATGAGACAAGTGTTTTAGATAACTTAGAAACTTAATTTAAAGGCATGTTATATTGCAATAGATAAGTGATAGATGTGTAAACAGAACTACAACCATCTCCTTGTAAATATATGATCCACTACTGTCTTTGGAAGCCAGTCTGCCTTTAGTTGGCTTCCTCAATTCATACAAGAGGAAAGCATTCACAAACATCTTAGGAAAAGAAGCTCAATACAACTTCACGTGTTCTCAGTAGCAATTACTACAAATCTAAGGCACAGAGAGAACAATGAGATTGATTGCAAAATAGTATAACAAAAATATAGCACTTTAAAATGTTTCTAAAGATATGATCTTGCCACCTAAAAATGGTTAACTTGGGGCGCCTGGGTGGCACAGCGGTTAGGCGTCTGCCTTTGGCTCAGGGCGTGATCCCGGCGTTATGGGATCGAGCCCCACATCAGGCTCCTCCGCTATGAGCCTGCTTCTTCCTCTCTCACTCCCCCTGCTTGTGTTCCCTCTCTCACTGGCTGTCTCTGTCTCTGTCAAATAAATAAATAAAATCTTAAAAAAAATAAAAATAAAAATAAAAATGGTTAACTGGTAAGATAAAGGATTTGGCATGGGTTTCTCAGGATAAGAAATTCCTCTCTTTAAGTATTCACTGTACCTTGCCTTATGTATTGTCTAAAATTCAATGATCACATATGACATCCATAAAATAGAGAAGACTATGCTTTACTCACAACCTGCAGCTTGATAACATTAAGGACCAGAGAATTTAAAAAGAAAAAGAAAGAAAGAGCCATAGAGAAGAGGTATGTGCTGACAGTCTTTAATGACTTGTGTGTAATAGTTTTTACAAGGAGAGGGGGTTAAGGAGCAGGGAGATGGGGAGCACAATGGTAACATAATTTACTATCTACTAGGGAAGGCTTCCAGAATTAGTAGGCAGCACACTACGTAGCGGAATCAGGCAGAACCCTCATTCTCCCACTGCAAATAAAAGCTTCTAATAAAGGTGTATTCCTACTTTTCTTACAAATAAGGAGGGACATTTCTTGCTCAACTTGCACGGCTTGTAGAATATATATGGTACCTAATGTAGAGAAATTTAAAACCCTTATCACTCAACTTTCAAAGTTACATTAAATTCTGTTACCGCTTTAACAGATGGGAAAGCAGATTTGAAGCAAAAGTAACCTGAGTTCTTCAAATAATTCTGTTTGTCTAGGTTAAAACTGGATTTAGAACACAGGACTACTGATACTCAGCCATATGCTATTCCACCAGCCTTGCCTGCTCAATGAGCCAAAGTCTGGCACTTATTCAGTGGGTCTCCAGGGCTCTAGCAACCCTAAAAATTAATTTTCTATGGGTCCCTGTTGTCTTTTACTATATCTTTTACTAATTTAAAGCTATTATTTTAATTTAGAAAACTATAAAATAATAGCCTAGCATACCTCACAGAAGAGATACTAAATAGGTATTCTCAATTGCACTGTGAATTTTGGCACTGAAGATGCCTGCAAAATTGTGGAGTACATGCATGGCTATCATTAAATAGATAATGATAGAGGCAGTACCGGAAAAATGTGGTCATCAAAGTCTTAACATTTTTTCTTTGAAGTAGCATTCTGTTTCAGTTCAGTTAATATTGAAAATAATAAGTTTTGACAAGACAGTTTTCACTTAATCTCTAGGAAGACTATTAATTTAGAGTTATTAAAAGTAAGTATAAAATCTTTGGAGCTACAGTGTTAAGAGCAAAGCCAAGAACATGCGAAGGCATAAGCTGTATCTCTCAGGATAATAGTTAGCAACTGGGTGGTAAAAAAGTTTGGGAAGGAAGGAACAGATGTTCTTAAAATTACAATTTTAGATGAGATAGCTATACAAATGGCTTGAGTAAAATACTCAGCACAAGAAACTGGGGTGAAATGGCATCTCTGAGAGTCAGCCACATAGGGAAAAACTAGGTGAACTCTGCAATGGCTCCCGAAAAGGCTATGTGGAAATCAAGGCAATTTCTCCTCTCTACAAATGCAGCGGTTTTCTAAAAAGTACTAGTACAAAAGTTTTTAGAGGTAAATGCCTTCTGGAACCTCAAAGATACCTTCCCTTTCTACACAACTATGAAATATGCAAGAATAACTTTCTAGGAATTGTGCAAATGCAGTTTTAAAACTTTTCTTTCTTTGCTTTCTCAATTTGTTCAATAGCATTTGAACTCAAAGCAAACTTTAATTAATATAGTACAAGAGCAATGGTAAAGTTAGTTACAACAAGAAACATACAATTTTAATTTCCTGCCTTTTGATGTTTTTGCTTTTTTACTTATTTTTTATTTCATTTTTTTAAAGATTTTACTTATTTATTTGTCGGAGAGAGAGAGAGCGCACGTGAGAGCACACGCGCGCACAAGCAGGGGGCACGGCAGGCAGAAGGAGAAGGAGGTTTCCGGCTGAGCAAGGAGCCCGACACCAGACTCGATCCCAGGACCCTGGCATCATGACCTGAGCTGAAGGCAGATGCTTAACCAACTGAGCCACCCAGGCATCCCTGTTTCTACTTTTTAAATTCAACATTATTTTTAGGTAGTGTTCACTAGATTGATGAAGGCTGGGAATATGTACAAAATTTGTTTTCCATATTTAATTACTTTTGTAAAAATAATCTTTCACCTATTGTTTGAGTAATAGTGTTTTTTCAGTGTTACCACAAAGGCCTGGGATTGATTCTTTTGACTGTTTTTTTCCCCAGTCCTTTAGGGCCCTAATGAATAAAATAAGTTCATTATCCCAGAGCTGAGAACCATGATCTTGTCAGGTTTCATACACCAAACAAGTTTTCACTTTGTCCATTCTTTAAATGAAAAAACTATCAAAGATAAAGGGAACTTGGGAAGCATGTGAAACTTCTATTTACCGCTCTAAAAATATAGTGCGACACATCCACTAAATTACGTTACCATATACTATATTACAACACCTGTTATATTATCTACTGTGATGAAGTAAATATAATTTATTATGTTTAATTTAAGCTACTTTTCAATAAGAATAGTGCCCCTATGTTACTACATTCCTTCAAATAATGTTTGAGATTTGAATTCTTTTAAAAAAGAACACAAAAGGCAATAGGATTTCCCATTTATAAATGAATCACTTAAAAGTAATAATACTGCAACAAATTCTGAACACGAGGACATTTAAATACATGAGAGTTGATACTAAAGCCTTGTATTCTGATTTCTCAGTTAAACTCTCCTCACAAGCAGATTCCGTACTTGTCTTCAATGGATCTCAAGTGTTTAAGCAACAGGGTGCCAGGCTTTGAGTATATACTTGCATGATGCTCTCAGTCTGTGGAACAATCAGAGTACTAATTGAACAAATCTGTGTTCAACACAGATGAACAATTCTAAAGGTCATCCTAACAGCCACAGACAAATTCCTGGGTAGGTTAAGCAATTAGGTGAAATGGAGTATCTCTTCCTTCTGAATGAGGGTGCAGATACTCAGACTCGTTCTGGTTCTTACCTATAATGGTAAGTTTGTGTGTGGGGGAATAGCCTATCAATTATATTTCTAAAGGCTCTTTCCCACAAACTGGTTATCCCAGAAAATCCACATACTTCTAGAGTACTTCTACAGACAAGAAAGATTTTTCTGGTCCTTAATGGATTCACTTTTTGGAAATCTTAAACTCCACTTCTAATCTCGGACACACCTGACACCATCTTGGACTTTAAGGCACTGATAATCTATATCTTAGTCAGCTGTCCTCCATGACTGCACATTAGGGACACTTTGAAAAAAACACTAATGACTTGTTTTTATCAAAATAACTGAATCATTATTAGGGTCTGGACATTTCTGCATTTTAAAAGCTTTCCGGGTGTTTAAAACCATCTTCCTGCAAGTCCCAGGTCTTTTCTCCAACTATCAAAGTTTCTAAAGAATGCATGACAAGATATCTCCACCATAAAACTGATGAGGGAGGTAAAATGAGATATTATTAAGAAATCTAATAAATTAGAATTTTTGGAAAAATAAAAATGAAAAGATGAAAATTTGTTAACAAGCCAATCAAAAATAGGCAGAGAATGTGACTAGATAGCTCTATATGGAGGACACAATGGCCAATGAACACACACAAAAATGATCCACACGATTAGCCATCAGAGAAATGCAAATCAAAACCACAGTGAGATACTACTTACACCCAGGAGAATGGCTATAAGAAAAAAAGGCAGATAAAACAAGTGTTAGTAAGAGTATGGAGGAGTTAGAAGCCTCATACCTTGCTGTTAGGAATGTAAAATTGTGCAATTTCTCAAAAAGTTAAACGTAATTACCAGATTAACCAACAACTCCACTCCTAGGTACATACCCAAGAGAAATAAAAATGCGTATCAACACAAAAAGTTGTACATAAATGTTCTCAGCGAAACTACTTATAATAGCCAAAAAAGCAGAAACAATCCAAATGTGCCCCAACTAATACATGAATAAACACAATGGAACATTATTCAGCAATCAAACATGGATGAACCCTGAAAACATGAGGCTATGTGAAAGAATCCAATACAAAAATATTTCCCTTATAAGAACTGTCCAAAATAGACAAACCTATAGAGACAAAGGGTAGACTAGTGGTTGCTAGGGGCTGAGGCAGTGAGGAGAAATGGAGAGGGACTATTAATGGGTACAGGGTTTCTTTTTGAGGTGATGGAAATGCTCTAAATGTGATTTGTAGTGATGGTAGTACAGCTCATGACTATACTGAAAAACCATTGAATTGTTCACTTTAATGGATGAATTGTATGGTATGTGAATTATATTTCAGTAAAGTTGGTATATATAATGAAATGCATTAATAATACAACTTCAAATTGAACATACGAGTAAGCAAACATTAAGAAAAAAATCCCAAATTACACCTGTCAATAATATGCTAGCTTGACTTTCTAACACACATACTCTATATTCCTCTATTTTTATAAAGCCATAGTTAGGGGGTACTTGGGTGGCTCAGTCGGTTAAGCACCTGACTCTTGATTTCAGCTAAGGTCATGAGATCAAGTCCCTTGAGATCAAGCCCCACAAGAGGGCTCCACACTCAGTGGGAAGTCTGCTTCTCTCCCTCTCTCCCTTTCCTTCTGCCCCTTCCCCACTTGTGGGCTCTCGCTTTCATTCTCTCTCTAAAATAAATGAATAAATCTTAAAAAAAAATAAAGCTGTATCTTGGTGTAACATATTAAGTATGAGTTATAACAAATATTGGAAATTTTAAAATCTGTAACCTAGATTATAATCTCTAATCAATATATTTGTTTTACCCATTTGTTAATTTTAAAGTTTCATAAATAATAATTTCTTTTATCTGAGAAGTAGCAATTTTATTTGAATAATTTTATAACAAAAGAAATAGATTCTTATCAAAATCACACTTATACTTACGAGAGATTTTTAATTATACAAAGTTAGTTTTGTGTGAATATCTGAATAGACCTTAAACATTATTTTAGTTCACCCTCATCTCTTTGCCAGACAAGGAAAGCCTCAGCACCCCCTTTCTCCTACCATATGCTAACCGAGTACAACTAGATTCAGCTTCTTCAGGTCGTACTGTTTCCAGACCTGCGACCGCAAGCACAATTGAACTTTTTCTGAAGGAATTATGTGTATGTGTCTGTGTGTAAAATATGAGGCTTTGCAGATGTTTCCGGCCGCAGTTATGCAGCTGCAAAGAGTTTATTAATTATGAACTATAAGTGGATTGTTCTGTAACTGAAACTTTCTGGGCCTTAACATTATTGTACAATCTACACACATACATAGTTAGGGATTCTAATGACTGTTGTTATTTTATTTATGACACATGGACATTGTACTTAATCCAGAGCCTAAGTCAGAGCAAAGCTAGTCCGTTTCCATAGGATCGTTCAAATATTTATGTCATATTGATGTCTATGCTCTATAATGCAAAGGGGAAAGCACAGCTTGCAGAAATAGTACTCCCACTGCTCAAAGTGTTGACCTCATCTGGGATGGACAGATCCAGAATCTGTTTTTTAATCCTATTGACAGTGCTTCAGTGGGAATAATTACAAAAGTCTGCCTGAAAGCCAGACCTCCTGTCACTGATATGCTATGATTTTTCACATTGAGAATGAACAGCGGGCAGAGAGGATAAAAACAACATGATGTAACGAGTATATTACAGCTTGTGAGGCACCATCCATATTACCGTACAGCTAACTTGTAAGAGTTTAGAGAAGCAATGATGCGAAATACGAAGTTTGAGATAACAGGTGCTCCAGTGCTGAAAATATTTGGGGATTTTTAAAACTAAAAGAAGAAAAATTAATTTCAGGGCATTGCAAATATATGTGTGCTATTTATTTGTGTTATTTAATTGAGTACTTACTGTTTTATTAATACCATGTAGTGCAAAAGAAACACGTAAAATAAGAACCTTTTAAAAGTTTTATCTTAAAACTTTTTAAAAGACTGCAAAAGAAAAGAAAACAACGCATTATGCAAAGACAGTTTTTTTGTGCCTTATTAAATTATCAGTTTGGAATACGCTAGGAATTTTGCTGAGGTCTGGCATTAAAATACTCTTTATTTTGCCAGAAAATCGCCATAATGATGTCATTACTAAAATGATAAAAAAGAAGAAAAAATATCAAATTAGAAAATTCATATCTCTTTTGTCTTCTTATTCTACTTTATAAATATTAGGTTATGTTAAACAGGTAATGTAATAGAGCAAAAGAGAACTGGATTTTAACCAAAAAAAATCTGTGTTCAAATCTACTCCACCATTTACCGGCATATAATTTGGACGAGGTCACTTCACATTCCTGGGCTTCAATGCCTTTGTTTCCTGGTTATTAATTATTAAGTGCTATAGACATACTAGTTATTGTATATTTCTATTTCTATTTACAAAAACTTGTCTTCATAAAAACACAGTAATCAGTTATCTAGCTGTTAAACTCCCCTATGATTGTTTTCTTTGAAATGTTATCTTTAAAAACGTGTATTTCAGCCATCATCACCAAACCCCCAAAACCCGATATACAAACTTACACCCACTTAGTCTTTGAGTGGTGCCTCAGCAAGAGTGTGAGAGACCGGTTCTAAAGGTGTGGCCTGCCTCTGCACGCCATCCCTGATAGGCAGTGGCACACACTGGGTCAAGATGCATCTGCCAGCAGTTCACCTCCAGCTGTCATGGTGCCATCATTGTCAAAGACTGTCTGTGTTCCCAGAGACGTGCACATTCATTTTGGTTCATGCAGATAAGAATCCAGAAGTCGAGCTCTTAAATTATATAAATAACTTAAAAACCAACTCCCATAAGAGGAAAGAGGCATAATGAAATCAGACCCTCCTGGATCTCACTCAATATTGTCCTCATGGGTCCATTCTAAGAGATCAACCCTCAACAACAACAACAACTGAATTACCTACACAAACTTAGGATTTAGTAATCTACTGGAAAAGGACTAAAACAGAGTAATTTTAACCCTAATTCAAATCTATAGCAAAACAGTGTAATTATTCAGTTTCCCATGGACTGAAAACACTTAAATTAGGGAAAGCTAGCTAACCAAACTCAAACATTACTTATTCGTAGTGACTTTAAAAAGTGGCTTATTTATGATACAGTATTATTTTATTCTACTAAAAGATTTCTTTGAGGGCATTGTCATTATGAACAAGAGGCTGCAAAGAGGAGCGCCCTTAAACAGCATTGGTGTTGGGAAGATTTCAGGCGGAGGCACAATTTACTATAGCATTTAGGCCACTATCAAGTTTATTTTCAAGTATCTCTCTTATATTTATTATAATACTGTAAGTTTTATAATTTCAGTTTTATTATTCATTCTCATTATACTAAGCCATTCCTCACAGTTTTGAAGACATACCAAGAAAGGTCATACAATGTAGGCTTTATAGGTAAAAAATGATGCAAAATATATGAGCGAGGATTCCTCTTTTGAAAGATCAATACTCTGGTTTTAACATAATCATTTTTAAAACAACACTTCTTGAAAGATAAAATTCACATTCCGAATGACAGGTAACGTTAATTTCACAACAGGAAGTCTCACTTCAACAATCCTGAAAAGGCAATACAACATGCCCTTTATGTAAATCACGACATTGGCTTCCCCTCTAGACTGTCCTAGCTGTGTAACTTCTGCAAATCTGCTTAAGTTCTCTGAGCCCAGTTTTTCCATATCTAAAATAGAGAAGCCTAATAAGACTCTCGTAAGACTACTGTGAATTAAAGTGCATAATTCATGTGAAAAATCTAGCACAGTGCCTGGTGGAGAATAAGCACTCAATAAATAACTATTATGATTATTTCATAATGCCAATTTCCATGCTGTTTTGATTTCACCCTAGTTTCTACCTCTGATAAACAATGAGCCACTTCTCCATTATCAGAGGTGTATGCAAACAAAAACACAAATTAATTATTAGACAAATACAAATTACTCATTCCTTCCCTGACTAAATAATTATTGTTTGCCTACTCTTTACATTGCGCTAGGCAGTAGACCAAAGTATGTCCGCCAAAAAACAAACATGATGATCTCTAAATACATATTACCTTTGATCTGGCATCAAATGGTATGGATAATCAGTTGCTTATGTGCTTAAGCTAATTAAATTTCTGATATTTCATAAGAAATTATTATATAAATTATAAGCATTGTGCCTTAATTTGTATCTTTTGCAATGTGGTTAATTATGTCCTATTTCAGTGGTGAATACAAGCTCTAAAGTCACCTTTCCTGCCACAGCTGTAGCATTTCATCAATGTGAAGAGAGAAAACTACTCGGCTCAGGTAGACATGCAGGAAATGTGGGTAGGGACATTATTGACCAATTATATTTAAACTGGAGACTTATTTGTGGCAGTTATTGCTTTGTCTTTCAGTGAGGCTAATAGTGGATCTGGCAATATCAGAATATTTCATAAAAGCAGGCTACTTCAAGTTCAAAAAATTTAGCAGGGCAAGAAATATGCATATAAATATGAATGTTTGAAATGTAATCCTATTTAATAAAGTGAACACTTTTAGTTCAATTCAAAGAATGAAAATTAAACTATCTCATTAGTGATTCATCAATAATTGGTTTTCCCCCCACAATACACTTAAATCTATCTATCTGTAGAAAAAGTTTGCAAAACCCATAGCCAAAATGAAAAGAAATAATTCCATTTTAATTTCTTAAAGAGCAGTCCTTTCATTTCAAGCAGTCTTTTAAAACATAAACTTTTTTCCATTAGTTTTCAGCAAAATTTTCAAAAATGATTAAAACAAAATCTTCAGTTAAGACAATTTTTCTTCACTTTGTGAAGACTAGTTTTCGTCCCCTTATTTAGTCAGTTATATAACGTGGATCAATACTAAGTCTTGTGAAGCAAATAACCCTAAAGCACTTTAAGGCAGTTTGAACATGTGGGGAGATAAATAATCATTTCTGTTATGTCAGTGGAAAATTTTCTGAAGATCATAAAGAAATCAGTTTGCCCTGAAGCATGACATTTTAAAAAAGATGCATCAGGACAATGAGGATATTCACTCAATCCTTAATTCTTAGAAATAAAAGAAAGTAACAGGTAGAATAAATCCTCACAACAAATGATGTTGTCGAGCTCAATCCTTTTTTCAAAAAAAGGAGCTCCCTACACGTACACACACACGCACACACACACACACACCCCCACACAAAAGCAAATAGACTTATACATACATAAACCCATATGTATGTATGTATGTATGTACATACAGAGTTCTGAGATAAACAGAATTGTTAGAAATAAAACAGTAAGAATTCTGTAACTGCATTCCCATACTTTCTACTTCTTAACAACAGAAAACCAATTAATTGTTCATTTTTATCTTCACACAAAGCAAATACTCTGACACAGTCTATCTGTATCTGATCCACTTTGCATTCATAGCATTTTGCAAAAAATGAACATAGGTTTGAATAGGTTATTGTTTAATACATTTTTAAATAAAAAACTATTTTTAGAAAAGGCAGCTATGTTAGATATGTAAAAACACATCTAGTTTAGTTCCTGTTTTTACTGAATAACTAACTCATCCTTCATGAATCAGTTAAAAGTTTTACCTCCCCCTAAAGCTACTGAGGAGGACAGTACAATTTGGTCTGTACAACATAGTACGATTATGGCATTAACAGTGTCGTAACTATTTCTTCATGTGTGTCTCTTTCAGCTCCCTGTGAGACCCTCAAGGGCAGAGGTTAAATGTATCTAGATCCCAGAGCCTAGCACAATGTCTAGCACATAGCAGAAAGTTAACCTGCGTTTACTGAATGAAAGGATCATTATTCGTCCTGCAATATTATGCATCTGGTAATAACTATCCCACTAACCAAAGGCTAATTCACCAACACAACTTAGTAAACTTTTTATAGTAATCAGATCAATGGAAAGAGCATGGCACATTCTTACGCAGAATGTAGTAGAGTCCTGACTATATCAGTTAAGGAAAGACATTTTGTGACCTCTCACTCTTAAGGAGTTCCCTGTTATGCTGTGCAAGAAGACAATTGCACAGCCATGTTTCGATTAATGCTTTAGATAATTTCTAATATGATTCTAGGAGCACTCTTAACATGGTAATATGAGTAAGTATATGAATGAAAGGTGAAATATTTTATAAGCATATAAATAGAGCATTGTTCTTTGAACATGGGAAAGAAAAGTTCCAAGAGAGGGAAAACTACTAGTTGTGAATTATAAATCATAATGAAACTGTCAGTGTAAGGCTCTTCTAAGATCGAGTGATAGCTCCCCATTCTTAAAAAGAAGGCCATTTTTTTCCTTAAATATATGACCTGTCCAAACTCAAAAACAAAGATATTCTAGTTTTAGTCTAGAATATTTAGTCTACTTTATTCTAGTAGATAGTCTAGAATTGCCATATTCTAGAAAGTACACATATACTTTCATTTCTGTTTCATTTCTGTTAGTAATTTGGAACTAGACAGGCCACTATTAAAATAAATTCTTGTAATTAACATTTCTATTGGAAAACAGAAATATCACTGATGCCTTACATTATGAAAAATGATTTCAATTTATTTCTTACTGGCTCTCTTTTAAATTTTAAAAACAATTATTGTAAACAAAAAAACTAATTTAAATACAATGGGCTATTACATCTTTTCTTTTATTATAAGCATAAACACACATATATCCACACACCCTTCTGTATCTTTGTGTTTTTGCATTCAATTTCAGATGTATATAAGATAAATTAATTCATTTGGTATACGACCTATGGGGAGGAGACAAAACTAAGGGTTAAAGCCCATTTATATGTACATATACTATTTTACTTTTTTCAAGTTAAAACTGAAACCTAAAAGACAGGAAAACTGGATAAGAACATAAAATACCTTACCATAAAGAATGAGCTCAGAAAAAGTAATCTAAGTATTACAAAGTATATTTAAATCTGAAAAAAAAAGAAAACTCTATAAGTGAAATACTATTTTTTTCATGGTAAAGGATAATAGTGTAAATGTGTAAATTTCCAAATGAAAAATGTGTTGCAAGTTCTTACAAAGAAAAGGACAAATTAGAATATAATGACCCATTCTATTTCTACACCAATGGTGCTATAATACAGTATTATGTGCAAAGATCTGGCAGTGCATTAAATACTCCTAATTAATTGGAATCAAGTCATCTCAAAACCTACCTAAAGGTTTTGAAAATATCAATTTATACCAGAATACAGATAATAAAGAAGGAAGAAAGCAGTTCAAAGATTGCATGCAAAATTAATGGTAATGAACATACAGGAGAAAAGCAGAAAATGCATTGTGAAGACAGTCACAGATGGAAACCAGCTGGAAAGGGTTAGACAATAGTTTGAGAGTAATTTTTTCATCATTTAAGTTGAATTACTCTTCTGTAAATGTTCAAAAAAAGAGTGATTAGAATACCAGTTGTGTATATGTCTAAATAAACAGAATGTCTACAAGCCACAGTGTAATCGACTTTTAGGGATAATCAAGCATTCTATAAGAATTTGTGAAACCCCTTTGTAAGTGAATGTATACTAATGAAAAAATGAGGCATCTGATGCTTGATAATTTTCATATGTATTTATTTTAATTTCACCATAATGAAAACAGTAAACAATACCTATGGCAAGACAAGACTAATGGTGATCCTTGCCAAATGCCAACAATGGTAAGAAGAGAGAATCCTAACCTTGCAAGAATATGACTTTTTCCACTCCTTTCTATTTGCCATTTTTCAATATGATTATTACGTAGTTTAAATTAGTAGTCCTTTAAGTAGGAGGCTAAAAAGTGAATCTTTTCAAGCTACAGATGTTAAGAGAGTATGTCTAGCCACAGTGTCAGTAAAGGTTTGAAGTTCTTGGAGTTTCCCAAAATGAAATCCTTCTTTTGTCAAAGAAATAGACAAGTGTTGAGTGCTATAAAATATTTTGCAAAATTAGAATTTTGAGGAAACAATCTTTTTATCAAGATAAGGTACACTATTCTTTACATTACCTTCATTATATCTTTGCTTTATTAAATTTTCCATCTAAGTTGTATCACCAAAAAGCATGCAGTTTGTCCAAAACTTAAATGCTTAACTTTCTGTTCATGAAATGTGTTGAATACCTAACTGCAAAGTACAATGCTCGTAACAACCTAACAACCAAGTGCCATTTAATATGGTTAGTTAAACATTCTAGTTTTCACATGGAAAATATGATAGTTGAGTAGGTTCATACATTGGTATTGCCTTAATGTCTATATCACAAACTCATTAATTTTTATTAAATTAATTCTTCTATTATTCTTTGAAAACAGTTACATTGCAAAGGGAATAGAGAATTCTCAAAACATACTACTCTCTTCTAAGTTATTGTATACAGACATATATTTCTTAAAAGAATTGTCACAATAGCTAAGAGTTTATATATTTTCTATTCAAATATTTAATTGTGCTACATAATAATACAATAAAGATATCTATGTATTTTGACATAATCAAAACTTATAATAATTTATATTAGGAATGACCAATAGATATCGCATTTTCTCTATAGGTTATATTACATTTACTTTTATTAACATAACCTAAAATTCTTTGTTGCTTTAACATCAAAAATCAAAAATAAATTTAGCAGGAAACTCTATGAGCAAAAATTTTTATCTTTTCTTGAAATCCAAAGGCTCCATATAACTAGTTCTTCAAAAATTTGGTCAAGTGATAAATGGATTTTATCAAGTATGAAACAGAAGCCCTGATTTTTTAGAAATAGAGAATCCTATAGTTGAATTATTTCAATCAATATTTTGGTTGAGCAGGAAACCCAAGCAAAATACTTTAAAATCTTATTTCCTTTATTCAATATAATATCTGGAAATACTATGGAACAATTTTTCAATCTGACCATCAACATATATTCTTAATTCTCTGGAATTTGATACATGATGGACTTGTCGCCTGCTTACTACATAGGATTATCACATTGTGTTATGGAGATAATTTAATTAGTGAGTTTGACAATTATTGAAATTAGAGGTATTTTTAGTATTCGGGATTCACCAATATCTCCAAAGTTATATCTCTAGAATGACAAAGGTTTATGTTATCGTTGTTATTCTTTCTTTTCCTCAAATGCATTCCCTTCTGAAGGATCATGAGTTTAACAGAAGCATGCCATTTACTAATGGGTAAATACATTGCATGCTTTCTTGAAAAAGGAAAAAAATAAATTGTACTTCAAATCCCATTTTACATATTTGATTAATATATGAAAGAATAAATCCTTTCACAGTACACCTCAATGTTTCATAAATACTCCTATTAACTTTCAGGGAGAAATAACATAACAATAAATAAATAAGAATTTATCAGATGTCAGAAGAAATAATAAGAAAGTAGTAAGAATATTGAATTTCCAACTAACAGGAAGCACTAAAATAACATAGAGTCTCACAAAAGGTATTTAACTAGAGAATTTTTTTTGGAGTCAGGCTCGAATTCAGAGCTATTTATATCAAGAAGAAAGCTATGTGGTGCTAAACCTTCTGAAGAAGATTCATTACAAATGCATTTGCTACAATTCCAAATCGCATCGTCTTGTGAAGCCATATCTGACCTCTGGTTTAAGCAACTTGAGTCCCTCCTGTCTCTTGTCATTTTTTTCTTTTTTTTTTTTTCATGCCATTTCTATAATTAAACACCATAGCTAAGATTTACATCTCTATATCTAGCTAGCTAGTTAGCTCACGCAGGGTACATTACACTCTTATTACAATCTTGCAAGATAGTTATCATATTCTTCCAATCAAATGTAAAGGTGTTAATTATATTTCCTTTATATTTCACAAGAGTTTGTTCCTTTGAAGTCTTCCTTCTGAGTGTTATGCCTCAGTAAGCAAGTCTTTTAATAGTGCCCAGGACATTCGTGTTTTATGTATACTTATGTAAATTATAATTTTACTTGCCAAAATAGAAGAAACTTGTATATATGAATATATATTGATGGTTAAGAAAAAGTTAATGGATGAGCAAAGAACAGTCTACAAGAATGCAGGCTATGGAGCCAAACACCTTGAGTTCAAACCCTAGGTTCGAAAGCTAGACTACCACTAGACTACTAGATAGGAAACTGCCTAGGAAAAGTAAGTTTTTTCCAAACAGGATTTATGTGGACTAAAGAACTTACAACAGTGCCTAGCACATACTAACTACTTTATACATGTTAATTAATATTATAATTCTTTATTATGTTAACACAGTAAAGAACACTATTTTTTTAATTAAGATAATTTTGCTTCCCCTAAAATGTAAAACAACAGCAACAACAACAACAAAACCTTCTGGAATATTCTCTAACATTTTTACAAGCAATCTGTTTAACTGCATCATTATATAAATTATGTAGCTAAATGTCTGGAAGTTTCAATTTAGGAATTCATTTAATAGTTTCGACAGCTAAAGAAATCATGTATAAAGAATTCTTTGAAATAACATCATTTAAAAAAATCTTCACTTGAAAGGTAACCTATTTTCCCTTCTGTTGTTTTGGTTTGGATAAATTTACTTTGTTTAGTATATTATTTAGGTAGAGGTACAACTTTACCCTCTATTCTACAATGAAAGGAAATACGCCAAACACACGTTTCAATCTGTGTAAGTTGCCATGTAACACCAAAATAAAACAACATAAGACAGACCGATAAAAACTCAGAGAATTGAAAGGGTCAATAAAAGCTGCAGTTCACTGCAGGCAGCTATTACAGCTAAAACATTCACTGAAAAGAGAGGGAGAGAGAGAGAAAGAGAGAGGAAAGAAAAAGTAATGAAGAAAGAATAGATTTCTATGATAAAACAACTTATTTTCAAGTCAGTTCATGTGTTTTCTTTGCTACCCTTAACAGTAATGTAAGCTCCATACACAATTTGATATCAATCTGCTTTCTATCCATATCGGTGAAGTCTGACAATTTTTTTTTTTTCTAAAGGCAACTAAGAAAAATGAAAGCTACCATTCTCTTTCTTCATGACAACTAAAGAAAAAAATCACAGTATTTTAGGGCTTCTGTCATTATTTCTCTTAGCAGGTATGCCCACAAAACCCTCATTATAAGAGATTTATGATAGATGCATATGGGAGATGTTAGGCAGCAGGAGGTGGGGCCTTCTCCTAATTAATAACAACTCTGAAGATAATAATCAAGAGGGAGAGAGAACACACTCCAGAACGCATGCCATACTGTCACCAGCAGTGACCAAGTGACATTGCGTGGTTTCATTTTCGCATACTAATACAACACTGGTACTCCACAGCCAAAACACTGACATGAAAACAACTGATCGTAACGTATGAGAAAAAAAAGCCCAAAGATGTTTCTCCCACGTTCAGGAATAGATGCAGTTGATTTTCTAGAAAATCGTATCCATCCATTATCAGAAACATTCACTGTCTTCCATTCAAATGCATTTGAACAAAAATGAAGACTATATGCATAAATACACACCCTATAACTGAAGCCTTTGGGGGGGCGGGGGATGTAAGGCTTCTTCAGTTCTTCAATCCTGGGTCCCAAGTCAAAGATGCAGGCAGACTCATGCATTCAATCTATATACCTTTGAGGCAGATCTTCAAAACACAAATTCCCTGTCCTTTCTTATCTTACATTTCTATCATCCATTATATTCCTTAGATGTCTTTGCTTTCTGATACAAGTCGTCCAGAGTCCTCACCACTTCTACATTCCTCACAAAGCCTGGAAGTAGTCACATTGATCCTTTACATTTGCTAATAATCACCAAATACAGATTCAGAAGCAATTTATGTGGGAATCACAAGACTCTAATATATTACAAAGCATTCCTATCCATATGGCATAGGGTTATAATTTTTAATTTTCCAGTGCAATACTTCTCAAGTAGGGGTAATTTTGCCCCCAGGAAACATTTTGCAATGCCTGCAGACATTTGTGATTATTTTCATGGGGATGATGTTACTGGCATCTGGCAGGTAAACATCAGAGGTGCTGTTAAACACCCTACAGGACTTGCCACAACAAAAATTATCTGGCACAAATGTCAATAGCGCTATTGTTGAGAGACCTTGCTTTACTAACAAACAGGTATCCGTCAGTTTTACTTCTGAGTCCTAGGTATCTCCTAGTAATGGCCTAACTAGGGAAGGAAAAAAAAAAAAAAGTACAGCTAGATTTTTTTCATACTCCACAGAGTAGAACATAATTTTGTAACAGAACTTAGTTTTAGCTTTTATAAACTTAGTTTTCCTTCAAATTTCTCCAGCTAAAGCTCCAGATTATTTGCTTAGAAATTAACCTCACTTGAAATTTCTTCATAAAAAATGGTTTGAGGGACGGCTGGGTGGCTCAGTCGGTTGAGTGTCTGTCTTTGGCTTGGGTCATGATCCCAGGGTCCTGGGATCGAGTCCCACATCAGGCTCCTTGCTCGGCAGGGAGCCTGCTTCTCCCTCTGCCCGCTGCTCCCCCTGCTTGTGCTCTCTCTGACAAATAAATAAATAAAATCTTTTTTAAAAAGGTTTGAAAAATTTTTTAAAATGCTCTATAGATTTAAGTTGACAGAAACATGCTTATTACCACTATTCCTTCTCTCCTATCAGTGTCACTATTTCAAATTTCCATCTACATGTAAGGTAGGCCTCCAGAGTTATGAAATCCACCCTAACCTAGAATTTAAAAAAACAAACAAACTGAACTTGTTATTCCTTCAGTAGCAGGAAACATGAAGGTTCTACTTCCCTCTACCTCTCAAATCAAGTTAATTCTTGTCCATTATTCTTTTGACACTCTCAATAGAGTAACCCTGTGACAAATGTTTATCTTATTTACTGTCCTATCTTCCTGTACAGTTATTCACTTATTCATCATCCAAGAAATATTATGAATGCTTCTTATGTACTCACTATGCAAAGAACTAGAGACATTGTGGGAGGAAAGACAGACACAGTCCTTGTCCTCACAGAGTTCTGTCTACTAGAAGGCCAGTAATTAAACAAGCAATTCTAAAAAGCATGGTGTGTCATGAACAGGGGATCAGTTCAGGAACACAGATAAGTGGCATCTCTTCTGGTATAAATGAAACCTGCAGAGCAAGTAAGAAATATGCGAAAGAGCGTGGAGAGAGATTATCCACAGGCAAGGAAAGAGCAGAGAGGAAAAAATCCTGGAAATCGGAAGGAAGGGCAGAATGTCTACATGTCCGAATGTAGGCTACGGATGGAAGAGAAGAAAGTGATGATGTTGGAAAGAGGCAGGGGCGAGCGTTAAGAAGTTTTTATTTCATTCTAAGATGAACAGAAAGCCATGGAAGGAGTTTTAGAAGACAATGTTATGGTAAGACTCACTTTTAGAAATATCACCGTAGCTGTAACGGCTTAGCAGGAGGCAGAAAAGGAGAACAGGGGAAAGGTGGGGGCCCTGATAACAGGTGGAAGATGATCATGGACCGGAACAGGACACACGGGGTGTTTTGTAGAGAACTGGACATTCAGTAGATCTTTAGGAGGTAGGATCAAGAGATTTTTATTAGATATTCCCCAGGCTCTACTCTCACATTTTCCAATTATCCAGCTCATGCCAGCAAGTTTAAAATATTGGAAATTAAAGTGCAGTTTGATTTATGAGAGCTAAGTGGGGCCTCACAGCATCATATCAGATAGGCAAGGCAAGCAAATTTCCCTCATTCAACAGATAAAGGGGAGGCTTAGAGACGTTAAGGAACGACACCAATTTATAATGTTACTAGGTGGTAAAAATGGGCTTAGAACCCAGCCAGCAGTTTCTGAATCCAGTTCGGTTTCTAGTAGTGTGTTTCTTCTGGATCTACACCTCTGCCCAAGTTCTGGGCTGTCTGGTGTATACTATGCACTCTTGCACCTGATTACTGTCAAGTATAATTTTCTAATCACTTCATAAATGTGTATGTATATTCAGTAACCATTCCACAAAGAAATGGGGGGAGGAAGCATAAACTCTGATTATATTGATTATAACTGAATGAATAAAATCATAAATAGACATTTATATTAATATAAGTAACATGGGAAAAAGGGACCTATTAGCATTGTCCAGGCTAAAACTATGTCTCACATGGATTAGTTGGCAGTATGATCAGAATATAAATATTTAATGAATTATGAAAATCAAATTTGCCTTCATGCAAGTTCACTCTAAATGCACATTAATTCCAGAGAAGCAAAAAAGTTGAATTGCCTCTCCCTCCAAAACATAATTTTTCTTTCCATCTAGTTGCATTTGACAAGTAATCCTATAAGGTGCTTTACCTTTTCAGCTCTAAATTTGACTCCAAAAAAAACCCTATAATTAATTTGCTATCATGAAATATGAATACCTGAGTCACAGTTTAATAACTTTAGGGTAAAACAATTACTTTTGTTAGTGGATATAACTACCAGTTACACATACATAAATTTTATTTTGGATACGGGAGATAACAACTTTATATTTTAAAAAGCTAAAACATACTAGAATACAATTTAAAAAGTGATTATTTTGGAAATGTATAAAATGGGTGGTAAGAGGACACCAAATGCTTTATATGGAAGGTAACTATATAATTCATCATCCCAGCCAGGACCCTTTCAAGACTGAAAGGAAAGCCATTAATAACAACAGAATGAGTGTCACCGTAATCACTAGAATGAGATAACAACAAGGGGAAATGGCTTTTCTAAGAGTTCCTGAAATTCCGATGATGAGCCCCTGAATAAAATTCACTTTAGTATACAACTACAGTAACTAAATAACCTGGACATACACCACAATTCTGAAATTTGAAGATTTGGGAAATTTTAGTGGCCAGCTCCTCTACCAATGTTTTTAGAAGATAAAATCAATTTCCTTCACAGTAACAATTTGCTTAAAACTGAGTTTAAAACTGTGAGAAGGTTTTGTGACTATTTGCTTTTAACTTTCCTCCACACTAACTAAAGTACCCTGTTCAGTGCTAGAACTTGGGTTCCTTGCTACGGTTACCAACCAGATATCAATCTCCAACAGCGTTTTAAAAATCTACTATCATTTCCATTCAACTCTATTAAATCTATAAGAACAATACCCTGTTAACATTGAAAAGTAAAGCATGAACACCAAACAAACCAAACCCTATTATTGCTCTCACAATTCTTGCGTGCCAGGTCTAAACTTGTCACAGGACAAAGTAAATATTTTGGTAGGGGCAAAGAAAAATGTTTTAGCTCAGAACCATTACGTTGTGAGCTGTGACAAGAACCACTTACAATATATAATACAAAAGCAATATGCTGCCACAGAAGCATTCCTCCATGGATACGAGACGTTATAATCTGTTTTTGTATAGAACGGGAGGAATTATGGAGTTGAAACAGAAGCAGAACTTTTTAAGATGCCTGGACAAAGAAACACCCAATAGTAAGCAACATTCTCACTGGGATTGCATTTCTTGAATATTCCCCATCAAGGAGATGAGAATATCAGTTTTTACACGTTAGTCCAGGAAAGTGATAGTCTGAAATTAGAGCTGCTAAAAACAGGCAGGTACTGTGAAATTCAAGGAAATGCTGCATCAAGAAGCTAGAGGAACGAAAAAAGGATAAAATTCTCTTTATCCTTACAAAATTGGCACATTATTCCAAGTGAGGTAACAAGCAGAACCTCACAGCAGATTAAAAAGAATTTGAGGACAAATGTTTCATTCAGTAGACCTTTCTATATAGCAGATAACTTTCTACCCAGTAAAGAAAAGCCTTGTCTTTTATTAACTCCATTTGAAGGTTTGTGTTACTATTTAAACCCCTCTTTTTCACATAGTCATGAATGTATTGGCAAGTACCTCTACATTATTCATACTTATAAAATTCAACATGGCAGGTGGTCCTTAATTTTTCACTGTAACTATTAAAAGCTCTGCAGAAGGTGACTGCCTTGTTTCCATTTGCTTTTCATTTGCTTTGCTTAACCATTAAAAAAAGTGTCTCCCTAACACTTTCAAAGAGCATCTTCTTTAAAAATAATGAAGTCTTCTTTAGAAAAAGTACAGAATAGATTTTTCTAAAAATGTTTGCTGTTCTAGAATCAGGTATATTCATTTCAAAGGACCACACTTGCTATTCACAAATTTGTCTACTTTCAGTGCTCCCTGCACATATGTCCTTGACAACACAATTACACACAGAGAAAATTCTAAGGTGATAAATTTTAAGTTAAAAGGAAAATAAGCAGTAAAAGCAAGTCATTATTTTAAGTTACTGGACTGGTAAGTGATACATATTTTTATAAATTGAGAACTGAAGAGAAATGGAGGGGAACACAAGAGCTAATGCAATATACCTTTAAAAGATCATACTCTGTTTTACTACTGTCCCTGAAACAGAGTAAAGATTTCTGTTAAGAAAAATCCTTTTCATTTTGAACCTATGTCCTCAAAAACCAGAACCTTTCTGTTTGATTTATTCTGTAGGGCAAATAAGCTGCTTCTTTTGATATTGTGATTATTAACACATGTAGTTAGTAATTCTAACAACTGGATAATTAATAAACATTAGCAGATTAATCACAAATTAAGTCAAATTAATCACAAATTATTTCACAAATTAAAAAGCTTAAAAACTGTATCAAAGGTTGTTGGAACCAAAGAGCTAGTAAGTTAGAAAAAATCATTACAGTCTGGAATTCTGTGAGAGTCCCCCCCCCCCCACCACCACCACCTTTTCCTCATATCCTACGATCCTCTCATCCCTATTCTTTAGCTTCATCTTTTGGAGAGATGAATTGAGAGCATCCCCATCTGTCAACAAACCCAGCCACACTTAAGCCATCACCATCAATCAGAGTTTTTTTTTTTTATTTCCCACTCACAAACTGAAATGCCTCACTTTGACCTCAGTCTTGAATCTTGTTCCTTTCCCACTGTAATCCTGCTTTCTATGCCCTTCTCCTTCAAGGACCCTAGATGATCATTTCCCCAACTGTGTTTGCAAACACTGCCCCAAATATTACTAAGAACTACATAAAAAGGATTTATCTTAAAGTCAACTATTCACATTTTATCAATCAAATAAGTTGAGCAAACTCTGGACGGAAAACGTCTTTTTTAACACAACCTCTTAGAGCTTTCTTCTTCTCATATTATGAACTCTCCAAATGGGAACAGATCCCATTTTATGTGCACCACCCAAATAATTAAACTCTTAACCACTCTGCTACACGCTTACTTTGTTACTGCCCTCTTTTCTTCATGACAACTGTTGAGTCTCATTCCAGCCATTCTCTCAAGTTACCATTCATTTTTGGTTCACGTGAATTTGGTTTCTGCCTTCACCACTACCTAGGTGATGGAATGAGACCCTCCTGAAAAGCCCTCCTACCAGGATTTAATCTAACTTGTCTCCCCAGCTTTCTCCACTACTTTCTACTACTAATATTTCCACAGATACCTCTGACAAGCCACCATCTACACACACCCACCATCTGCAGCCACATTCGTTTTAAAGGGAGAAGCCCACCCTGTCGGGTTTTCTGACCTGCCCAAGGATGAGACTACCAAATGCAAGTATTTGAAACTATTCTCCCCTTCTTTGTCCAATGCATCCAATCAAAGTCTTTATTTTATTTTAAAAGCCCAGCTTTAAGAGTTCAATTTGACTGGCCCATCCTTTGATAGGAGAGTCTCATTCTCCATTGCCTTCAATCTTCGAGGTAATTTACATCATCTCACACATCACTTAAACAGTGAAACTAACATTTACCAAGCACTTATTTTGTTCCTGAGATGTCACTCAGTAATACATAGGCATTACATAATGTTAATAATAATATCAGATATCACTCAGAATCCATAAATTCTATCATGATACTCAATTTATTTACTTTTTATAATATTTTTTATTATATTATGTTAGTCACCATACAGTACATCCCTGGTTTTTGATGTAAAGTTCGATGATTCATTAGTTGCATATAACACCCAGTGCACCATGCAATACGTGCCCTCCTTAATACCCATCACCAGCCTATCCCATTCCCCCAACCCCTTCCTCTCTGAAGCCCGCAGTTTGTTTCCCAGAGTCCATAGTCTCTCCTGGTTCGTTCCCCCTTCTGTTTACCCCCATGATACTCAATTTAAAATGAGGAATCTGAGATTATATGAGATTAATTTACCTAAGGTCACAATTAGTAAATAAAATAAAAAGTTGACTCCAACCAAAATATAGTATCTTAGGAAATAGCTTACTTTTCATAAGAAATAGAAAAACCAAATATTCTGGGACTTCTAGAACAAGTAAGATTAATTTTGACCTTGAAAATCAGAGAGGGTTACCTGAAGGAACACTTGAGCTTTTGAAGGACACATAATATATGAATATTTTGGGAGGATATGGAAGAACAGCCATGTCAAGAAAGTGAAACAAGGACAACAGAAAACATTGAAACCAAAAAGTAAGGGCTATGTTTAGAAACTACTGACAAACCAGATCAGTCTGGCTGAAGTAAAATGGGCTTTAAAAGGATAGTAGTAAGGGCACCTGGGTGGTATAGTCAGTTAAGCCTTGGACTTTTGGTTTTGGCTTATGTCAGATCACCTCAGGGTCCTGAGATCGAGCCCAGCGGGGGGCTCCACACTGGGCAGGATTCTCTCTCTCTGGGGCACCTGGGTGGCTCAGTTGTTAAGTGTCTGCCTTCGATTCAGGGCGTGATCCCAGGGTTTTTCCTCTCCCACTCCCCCTGCTTGTGTTCCCTCTCTCGCTGGCTGTCTCTCTCTCTGTCAAATAAATAAATAAAATCTTAAAAAAAAAAAAAAAAAGATTCTCTCTCTCTCCCCCTCTGCCACTCCCCTCCCCCACCCCCATTCTCTCTCTCAATCTTTCTCTCTCTCTAAAACATAAAAATAAATTTAAAAAAAGATTCTCTCTCCTTCTGCCAGTCCCCCTGCTCTCTCTCTCTCTCAAATAAATAAATAAATAAATAAATCTTTTTTTTTAAAAGGATAGTAGTAAAAGATAAGCTCAAAATTCTAATGTCATGTGTCACCCTTTAGATGTTGTTTTTCTAGGCATTAGTTCTACCTCTGTAATATGTCTCTACCACATCCCTTCTTTCCCATTCTCCATAATAGGGTCTTAGTTCATTGTCTTTGCCTAGAGTCAGTCCAAAAGGAATTGTTGCTTTCAGCTTCTCCCACCTCTAATCCAGTCTCTGACTTCCTTTTTAGTTATTACCATAGCACTTTTTTTTTTTTTAAAGATTTTATTTATTTGACAGAGATAGAGACAGCCAGCAAGAGAGGGAACACAAGCAGGGGGAGTGGGAGAGGAAGAAGCAGGCTCATAGCGGAGGAGCCTGATATGGGGCTCGATCCCACAATGCTGGGATCACGCCCTGAGCCGAAGGCAAACGCTTAACCGCTGTGCCACCCAGGCGCCCCACCATAGCACAACTTTGATGATATGCCCTCCTTAAAAGTTCTTGATGATTTCCTCATAACTACAAAAGGTACTATAAATTCTTTCATACAACATAGAAAGCCACTTCTCCCCAGGATTTCATCCAATTTATCTTCTATTTTCCAGCTTTACTACTATAATCCTTTTCACACAAACCCCAGCTATCTGATCACCAAATATGACCTACAATTTCACATCCCCCATCTTTGCTCATAATGTTCACTGGGCCCGGAATTACTCTAGTATGATCTCACATCTATTGATGAAAACTCAGTGTGCATACCATTTCCTGCAAGCCTTTATTTTCTCTCCAGTTGAAATTTATTTCCTCACTTAATCAGAATTTGTATGCAATTAGCATTTCCTGGCTTATATTGTAACTAGTTATTTAAACATTTATTCTTTGATGAAAATATTAAGTCTACTTAAAGGTGCACAGAATAGATGCTCAATATAATTTTGTTTTATTTTTCTGGTTTGCTTTATTTTTCAAATAATGAATGGGGACATAAATTTGGGAAAAAATTGTTAGCAGGAGCAAGTTTTCCTGATGCAAGTCTTATACTGGGCAATAGCTGTTACAATGGGAAAACACAAGTATAGACAGCCTTTCCTAACACTTTACTATTCACAAGATTCCTGGTGCTGAAGAAGCTTCTGAGATTGAGATCCTGAAGAGATATCTATCCCCTGAACATTTGAATAGAGAAGGCAGCAATCTACCAAAAATTACATAGGATTAAGCTGGGCTAGAGGGGCTCCTGGGCAGCTCAGCTGGTTGATCAGTGAACTCTTGATTTCGGCTCAGGTCATGATCTCATGGTCCCGGTATCAAGCCCCACATCAGGCTCCACACCCAGCAGGGAGTCTCCTTCAGGATTTCTCTCCCTCTCCTTCTGCCCCTACCAGCTCATGCTCACTCTCTCTCTCTCTCTCTTTCAAATCAATCAATCAATCAATCAATCTATCTTTAAAAAAAAAACAAAACCCTGCATTTTTGGTAGAACTAAGAAGCCCAGAGAATTTGGATATGCTATATCAGACAATAAAAAATTACCTGCACTACAAATACAAATGTGTATGTAATACATAGAATATAGCAAGATTCAATATGTGTTGAAGAAAATTGTTACAATATATTCATTTCCTTTTGGTAGTTAAGTTTTTATTTTGGTTTCCTTTCTAGAATTAATATGCAATTATATACCAATTTCTTCCTCACACAAAAAGACACATTTAACTTTGGGGAATTAATACATAAAACCTATTAGAACTCATGCTACTCATTTGCAACTTATTCTATAAGTGATCTACATTGCCACAAAATAATACAATTGACTGCAAACCCATAATGGCTTATTAGTAACAGTAACACCTCAAGGACTACCAATCTATAAGAGTTTTTAGAAATGTGCATGTATATATACACATATAATTCATTTTGATGAATTTTATATATTACAATTGTTTAAATAGTCTAGTCTGTGTCATCCAGCAATCAGAAGGAAGTAATAAAAATTAAAACACTTCATAATTCTTTAAACTCCATGAAATCCCTATTTTCCTGCTCTGTTTATAGTGGTGCAATCACTAAATTGGTCTAGACTGTATTTTAAATTAACACTAAAATATTCCTGAAAATTAGGAACCGTGTATTATGTTAACTAGAAAGGTAGCCCATATTTTTAAACAACAACCAAAAATAGGACTTTCACCCCACGTTAATGAGAGAGAAGAACAAGGCAAGAATGGGTTAATTTTGTCATGTTCTACTTCTATGCTCCTTTTTTTCTTTGTAAAATTAGAGAGATTATATAGATAGATGCATGTGTGCATATCTTTGCTTACACACACGTAGAATAATACATGATCAATGCAGAAAACATAAAGATTACAGAACAATCCAAAGAAAATGAAATAGCTTGCTCATGCACACAGCCAATTGATCATATGTATATGTTGTCAGAAGAGATATTTTTAACTATTATTTAATTATTTTAATAAGGTAATGCTGTCAATCTGAAAGATGTCTCAAAAAGTCTTCTGAAAATAAAATACTTATTCACTCATTACAAAAGATACATAACAATAAAGATGCATTAAACTTCTCTTCAGAGGCTTAAAAACAAAAAAGTAAAAAACGGTAGAGCAAAGGCTGGAAGATGTGGGCTAGAATTTAAATCCTGAAAATTATAACCTGACTTCAAGGTAAATATAATTAATATTCAATTTCATTCTTCTTCAAGCAGAAATTATTCCTCTTTAAGTAAAAACTCAGTAGGTATGAGTTTTTTTATAAATACTATTTTATTAGACCCTGAGTCTATAGAACCATTCGAAACAAAATGGGAGTAGAAAAAGGAAACTCTTACAGAATAAAACAAACTACTAAATGTAGGAAAAAGAAAATTTAAAAATCAACATTTTGCAATGACCAAAAGTAATAAATGATTTCATTTGACATCATCAATGTTTACTGGGGGAATGACTGTTAGGGAACTGGAAAATGACAGTGTCTCCAGGTATCATTGTATATTTGCTAATTACGAACAGAAAACAGTAAATTTACAATTGAAGAATGTGGCATACAAAAGCTTAACCAAGTCATCAAACTTAGCATCACAAATAAGGGGACAAAGTGACATGATGTGATGCAATGGGAAGTAAATCACATCCATGATATTGTATCCCTGCCAAAAATTAAACTTGAATCAAATAATGAGATAGCCAGGCAAATACAGAATGTGGCATTATTCTAAGAAGTAACTGGTCTGGATTCTTTAAAAAAAAAAAAATGTCAGTAAAACAAAAGTTAAGGGAAAGTTCTAGATTAAAAGAGAAGAAAAGAAATATGGGAACCAAAGAAATATAGGCTCTTTAATCGGATCATGGATTTAAAAAAATCAACTATAAAGAACAGTTTGAGGCAACTGGATAATTGGTATATATATTATTTATTAGATAACTTTTTAATGAATGTTAAATTTCTTGTGTTTGAAATACAGTATTGTGTTTATGTAGCAGAATGTTTTGGGGAAATATGCTAGAGTAATTTAGTAGAAGTTAAGTGTAATGTGTCAGCAACTTATTTTCAAATGGTTCAGCCAGGAAAAAAAAAATCACACACACACACACACACACACACACACACACACACACGGGGAGAGGTAAACACACACAAATGTGGCAATATTTTAAAAACTGGAGAGTCTGAAGACAACTCGGGTGTTCATTGCGCTATTCTTTCTACTTTTCTATTAAACATGTGAAAAGGGAAAAAATTATAAGGTAAAAATTTCTCAAATGGAGTTACAAATTCATCACTGGATTGTTAACATTGTTAATTTTAAGTGTTTTTGGCAATCTATAAACTCATGTAATTTTATCTCTCCCTGACAAATTTATCATAGTTATCTATAAACAAAAAGCACTCAAGAAATGTTTGTTTGAACTAAATTGAATTGATTTTATATCCCAAACATCTTTCCCCAAAAGTCTTTTTAGTACTGAATTTTTGTTAACTCCAATATTTTTGTTTTGTTTGATCTTTTACTCGCCATGGAGCACTGAAGAGTCCCTAATCCCCCTGTATATTATGCTTGTCAGTTTCATAATTTTCTCTCAGTAAAATGCATTAAATTTTGCCAATAATTAAAATTGTCAACAAATATTTAAATCTAACTTAATATGCAGCCTTGCTATGAGTATACTTTAATGAAAGCAATCCCTCTGGAATTTTATACCAGATACTAACCCTCCAGAGGTTCATACAGATTCCAAAACACACATCTCTGCCTTAAGGGCAAGAAAGGTCATTACAGGTCTAAAAGTGTAAATGGAAACTTCAGTGTCACCTTCACTGGAAAAACTACTAATATGATACCACTGTCCAAGAAATAAACAGAAACAGACAACTGGCGGTAGAGGAAAAGAAAGCTAGAAAACACTTTATAATATACAAATGACGAAGCATAATTATATGGTTTTACCAAGAACAAAATAGAGCTTCTTGACCTCCTCGTGTCGATGTTTATGCCCTGGTGGAACAGGACAGAGAAGGGCCTAAGGGAAGTGACATGAACAGGAATAATTTCCCCAAGTCACAAAGGAAAAGATGCAGATAAGCAAGGATATACTGCAGAGCCTGTTGACCTCAGAAAACTTATGAATATATCTATATAAGTATGAACTATCTATATTATATTTATGAGTCTAAATAACAGAAAGGAAGGAGGAAGGATGAGAGGGAAGAATGGAGGGAGAGAAGCTGGTTATTTAGTTAACCAGCGAAAAGATAAAGGGGACAGAATAAAATAATTCACTTTTCTAAACTATTACTTATTTGTTAACTTCCAGCTACTTAAAAATAGAATAAAAGTTAAACTCTTCATGCTTTAGGAGTAAGAAAATCTGAAACTGAAAACCGAACACCTGAACTGTAGTGGGATGTCATCTCATTATAACGTTTATACTCTGGAGTAATCTATCAGTCAGCATTCGGCATGATTTCCTTAAATATGAAATGGCACAACCTAAAATTAAAAAAAAAAAAAATTATGGTACAATCTAAAATTTGAAAAATTATATAGTAGTCTCCTGCTTTACAGAAGAAAGCAATTTTTAGACTCAATTCCTTCCATTGCAAGATTCTTTCACAACTGTCCAAAAAAAAAAAAAAAAAAAAAAAAGGCCACAGCTATGCTGACAAAGCAATGTGAAGTAAACTCCAATCTACACATAACTTCAGAGACCAGCAGGTAGAGAAGTGAAAATCACCCACTTTTCCTGACAGCAAACATAGGTCATGTTTCTCCGGAAATCCTTGACCCCTATAGCGTGGTAAGAATCAGAACTAAAATCAACCATGCCCTCCAAGGGATGGTTACCTTTTCAGTTGTAGTGTACGCTTTTGCCTCGCTGCCTCAATAGGAAAAGATGGGAAATGTCAGACCAGGTATTGGAACTGCCGGTTTATTTTTCCTTCCAGATTGACACAAAGGAATTAAACAACTTCCATGGCTCTCCGTCAGAGATGCCACTATTCATCAGATGATTCTCCTCCATTGATTAGATTGCAAATAACCGGTCTCATTGTTCCTTTACATTTTTAAACAGGAAAAACAAAAAAGCTTTTAAAACTAAATACTACTATCCATTTACCTTATTTTTTCCATAAATTGCTCCTTGAAGATATGAAAGCAACATTTAGTGCACTGTAACACAGTATGTAAAGTTACTACCAAGGAAAAGACTGACTTTTGGGGGAGGGCACTTGAATGCATAGTAATTTCTTCCATATTTAAAAATAGAATCACGTGAAGCCTGTCCTCTACACAATAAAGAACCACTTATTATTTAAAAACAAGCATAATGCCTATTTTGAGGTCATGTATTTCCCAGGCAAGATCTTAAAAGAAGCATAAAATATAAAATTAAGAATTATACTTGAAGAGCACCTGGGTGGCTCAATCAGTTAAGCAACTGCCTTTGGCTCAGGTCATGATCCCAGGGTCCTGGAATCAAGCCCCTTGTTGGGCTCAGGCTCCCTGCTCAGTGGGGAGTCTGCTTCTCCCTCTTCCTCTGCCTCTCCCCCCTACTCATGCTTGCGCAGGCAAGCTCAGGCTCTCTCTCTCTCTCAAATGAATAAATAAAATCTTTAAAAAAAATTTACTTGAAATATTTAAATTTTTTTAAATAAATAGAAACAAATTTTTGTTGGGAATGATTGTTTAATACACATGTGAACTTATTAAATAAATTATAGCAATCTCTTACTTTAAAGAACATCATTAGTTAGGATAAAATACCTCATTTCATTTAACAATATATGGCAATAATTACAAAAAAAAACTCTGGAAAAGGATGCTTTGATCCTGCAGATTGGTTGAATGTAAAACTTTCTGAAACTCACTTTACAACCTGTTCTAACAAATCACAAGTCACACAAACATGCCATGATTTATTTAGGCGTCACTAATAACCCTCTTGGTATCTTTTCTCAAACCATAGCCCTCAGTTATTATGGCTTTCGGACCAGAATCTAGGAAGCCCAATTATTTCAGGCATTGTTTGGTGCCTAGAAATCAGAAATATAAACAATATTGTATGTGAATATAGTATCTAATATTGAATGAGGTAGCTCAATGAGTGATTGTAATATACATACATGAAAGATGTTCGGTACCTCTCTAGTCTCAAGATTTCCAATCCAAAACAATGCCTCTAAAAATAAGCCAAGAAGTCCCGTGAGATGATTCCACCGGTTGGAATGATTCAACAAGGAATGACTTTGGAAAGCTACCAGAAACCTCTATGACACCATAATATACTGTTTCGCATATAAAACACCCTCTACTGGGCTTGCAGAACTGAACTGGACTGAACTCTGCAAGCTCTCGGGGCAATAGGGCTGTTACTTAGCAGCATAAAATGACACTGGCTTCTAAACTTCAGCGTTAGTAATCCAAACTGACGTCTACGGATCATAAAGTACAATTGGCCTTTCCAATTTAGATTCAAACACCTGGCTAACTCCATCAGCCAGTGATTCCAGGAAGCAAAATCTACTGCCATTTAGCCAATTCTTCCTTATTTTCTTCTATTTTGGAAGCTCTTTGTTTTTGAAGAAATGAAGAAATTCTAAAACAAATGTAAAAAAAACAAAAACAAAATCAACTTCAGCAAAATTGTATCTGTACTCCAGACAGCTTTTCACAAATCTTTATGAAAGAGAACAGACTGTACAGATCACTAAGAACAAACTTATATCCAGGATAGGAGGCTCCTGTCATGTCTGGAGTATGTTCGTGTGTATTTATGTCACTGGATTCATCTCAAAGACCCTTTGTACAACCTAATGTAATTCAACAACGTGAAAATCAGCCCAGTTTAGTCCAGCACCCTCACCACCACGACCATCACCACTACCGCTAAGCACAATAGCACAACCGAGGAAGTTACTCTTCGTCAAAGTACTGCTTGGAAAATCATTGATTCACTGAATTTAACACCTGTATGTGCAGATACGGCATATAATTCATAAACAAAGCGACAAAGGTACAACTTTAATACTGGCATTTTATATGTCCATCATTGCTAAATCCTGCAGAAGATAACCAACTAATGAGAGAGCTGTCAGAACTCAGCGAAGGTACCATCAACACGGTAACTTCTCTTTGGTGTTTGAGCATCACTTTACGTAGAAGGGTGCTTAGACTCAGACAAATGTGGGGAAAAATAAGAATTGACAAAACACATGTTTAGTGTCTTTGTATGATTAGGTTTAGGAACACTGCCAGGAGAAAACTTCGTGTATGATCTCATCTGATCTTAGTTACTCGTCAAAAAAGAAGAAGAAAATATCTTACTCATCAGATGCTGTCTTTTTAAGTTTGGTGGAACAAAAAACATGTTCATTCCTTTAATAAGTACAAATAAACAGGACTGATAAGGTGAACAAAAATCAATACACAGATTCCAATAATTTTACAACTGTTTATTTTCAGTTCAAACATGATTGATATCAATTAGATGCAGATCTGTCCTGGTGATTCTCATGAATCCACCATGTCAGATAATTACCTTCCAGGGAACTTTGAAAATTCACTGTTGTGCTTTAACTTATCTTTCCCCTAAATCCTTAAATTCCACAAATTTTTAAAAATTATTGTTTTATATTTATCGCAGCTATTTTTCCTTTTTTGTCAGTGATAATGTTCTGCTTACAGAGTACAGAGGCTACTTAGTATTTCTGAGGTAATGGATATTTATGATCACTGGTACATGTTAACTATTTTTGTGAGAATTTTTTTAAGTATTATGAAAAACCCTTCAAAGTGAAAAATGCACAGTATACAATCTAAAATATAAGCCTCAGTATAAGCAAGATATATGAAATCTTGATTTATAGACGAAGGAGGTTATTAGGTTGTTAACATACACTGCTCACTAGAAAAAAAAGGTGCTTTTAGACAATGCTGTAAAAATGATAAATAAAATACAGCCTTTCTGACTTTAATGAGACCATGCCACTCTTTATAATCACAAAAAAATATTGTTTCATTATGTTTTGAATGTAAACTAGTAACTCAGAATTTTTCTTGAAATTTACATCTTTTATTAGTGAAAACTCAATCTTCTCTTCCCGTGGCAAGGCGCTGTTATAAAGACTAGCAGAAGCCAAATGACAGCCTGTTCTACAGCACAGGCAAGATCTGCATGTGAAATGTCACGACATGCACAGGAAAATAATACAGAGCTCAATTGGTGTCTAAACGGTAAATCTGTGGCTATTGTGAAAATCAACTAAAAATATGGAATGGCTAAAGGATATACATTTGCTTACTTGACCAACACACACACACACACACACACGCACACACACACATGTGCACACACACACACACACATTCCGTCCATCATTCACTTTTTGAAGTGTCAGAAAACATTATTTCTCAAATGACACACAGGGCTTCATTTGCTATGCATAAGGTCAGTGAATATTAGCTTCATTTACACTTGGCTGAGAATCAGTTGGTGTCAACAGTAGAGGCTTCGTTCCTCTACTGAGCGGGGTTAGAATCTGACAGAAAGCTGCCACTGAGGAAGATGGATGATCTTCTCCGCTGACCCTGCTCCCCTACAGTGTCATAGTTTGGGTCTCTTTCTATCTCCACAACAAAAGACCCTCTCTGAGCTTCCCAGTGGCCTTCAGCCTTACTGGTGCTAACAGGTCCAGACATTTTCATAGATTGGATTCTCTACCTTTTAAACACAAGAGCTTGCCCTTTTTGGCTAGCTAAACCTTGGCACAGATGTCTTTTTTTTGTAATTGCATCTCTGCTGTCTATTGGAAAGGATGCAGTCAGACAGGCAAACATCGTGTCAGCACAGAAAATGTTGAACTATTTACCTCAGTTTCCCAATGTCATTTTAATGAAAGTGGTATGTCATCTGTCTGTAGAAATCAACCCTTAGATAATCTCATAGTATACTTCCAAATGGAAAGTCAAAATCTCACGTCTATTTGATGACTAATATCCGCAAAATACATCATGCAGAACTATTCAGTAGGGAGGGAAAAAGTACTTCACATTTTATATAAGCAGTTACTGACAACCATATTTTAAAACACATGTACCTGAAAGTATTCTATGTAATTTTCATTCTATATAATTCTAGTCTATATAATTTTTCCATTTTGCTTTCTACTACTGGCTGACACTGTGAAACACGGCCTTCCCTGACTAAAAATATACATGAAAATATTTAATACATAACAAAGATGCTATAACAATATAATAAATTACATGTTGCTTTGAGATCCTGGCTGTGAGCTATTTTAATATGTTGGAGATTTGTGACTGACATTTGAATAATCTGAAAGAAACTACCTAACCTCAAATTCAAATGTTCAAAAACACATATGCTAAAATGATGAAAAGTTCTTACAAACAGATTTACATGTAACACATTTTACGAGAAATGACTATTTTGAGTATGTATGGATTTCTAACTCAGACGCTTTATAATATTATAATATGTAACTGTTAACATTATTTATTGCATGTAAAATATAGTTTAACATATTGGCATATCTGGGATTGCAGAGTTAGCTAATAAATATATATATACGTAAAATATACTGATCTTAGTACAAAAAGAGAGAACTAAAAATAAAAATAAATTACACAAAAATGAAGATAAGGATACACCAATTCTAACTCAAGTTAACCCTTTTGTAACTGCAGACAAGATATAATGTGATAATTTTCTTGTACTCTGAAATAAAAACTATTAAGCCTCTATTAAAACATTCTGAAATTCTGTGTATTATATTTTAGTGTTGATGCTTTCATCCAAGTTGAGAAAATTAGCAAATTTTAATTGAAAATAACTATTAATTAAAATCTCTATAGCCAAACATTTTGTTCTAGATATAGAATTAACAACTCTCATTAAAATAAGTATATTTATTAAGGCTGAGGACTCCATTTAAAAATATACATTACTGAAATCATTCAAAGAAAAAATTCAAGAACACAGTTCCCTTTTATTTTTAATATCATATAGACCGTACATCAATGACTTTTAACTTTTATTCTCTAAATTAAATATTATTTCCTTCAATACAATGCCAATAATTTCAGATATGTATGTACAAGGCAACTATCAACCTTTTTTTTTTTTTTTAATTTCTCTTTCTATAATGGGGAGTGAACAAAGTCAACATTCTGCCCCTAGGATATGAGCCGGAAGCATCAGGAACACGATTTTTTAAAAAATCAAATTAGTTACTACTTTAATTTGATAATTATGGCCCTAAAGATCTGAAATTAATCTTAAGATCAAATGAGTTCTTAGGACTATGCAAAGTTTTTTTTAAAATAAAAATACCAATAAGATTCCTCATGCCCAGTCTAGGTCCAGGATGTTTTTATATGTTCAACTGACCTAAGCATTCCGCCTATGCAGATTCTCAGGAGCATGTCCGTCAATCACTGTCAGCATTCTGTCAGACTCTACTCTGACTGCAAGTGACAGTCAGTTATCTATTGACATTAATGAATAATAAATAAGCATGCCCTTTAGGTTTATATGAATACAATGTATATTATTGTCACTATAGATTAGCCTATGTGCAAAAGCAGATTTGTTTTGGGGGGGTTGTTTGTTTCTTTTTATCTCATACATTAGGAAATGGAAAAAAATATATATATAAAAGCAAAAACAAAAGCGAGGGGCTGCAATGAAAGATGTGCTGAATGTGAACTCTGGTATACATTAGTGTTTTGCTTTTCAACAAGTCAACCTTGTCTCAGCTTGTATCATATAAGCTTAAATAAGCTGTATTCACAGGCCCCTGAATATTTATGCTGTCTTTTACAGACCTAACACGTAGTTTGTTGTCTCTGCAACAGAGTATACAATGACAGAAAATCCTTAAAAAACTAAAGATCAGAAGAAGTTGTGGCAGTATCCTAACCTTGCTTCTCTTTTGTATTCACCCTTAATCTGCCTTCCTGGTAGAAAAAAACCATTTAAATTATTACTACACTCTCCTTTGTTGTTAAGTCCCCACCCCCTATCCCCCTATCTCATACCATAACAAAACTGTTACAGCTTTTTGAAAAATAAGAATTAAGAACTTTAATTAAGCATTCATATACACATCTTGACTAAGTTCCTTCATGATACTGACTTACAATGGTAATTCTAGAATTATATAGTCACAGTTCAAACGTTACAAAAGGGACTAGGACCTCCAGCATTGATCAAAGTATGGTTTATTTTCTTAGCTCAATAAATACAAGTTAGAATTCAAATTATAAAAGTTTTGCCCCATATTATGAGTTGTGATTTTTATTTTTAAATTTACCATTTTGAAAGTCTCTTCTCAATTTAATATTAAAAGTTTAATTTTATAAAGTTTTGTAAATAATGAACATTATCAATGATTTGAAGAGGTAAAAACTAGATTTCCTCTTTAGATCCAATTAACACTTCTACTAAAAGCATAAAAGGATGGAAAGTAGTTCAAAACACAAAGATATGCCATCATTAGATCAAAATTTTGCAATAATAATGAGTAATAGTTATAATAAGGTTCAATGTTTTTTAATTGATATGCCTTACACCAAATTATAATATGTGGAATCACTGTCATGTAAGGAAGGCAAAAAGACATAATGTTGCCAACTACATGCATGGATTTCAATAAGTGAAAACACAGAATGGGTAAGTACTCTTACTATTTTAATCCACTTAGTAGATGGGAAGGTATGTTCTGAAAAGTTTCAAACCGGGGAATAGCACAGAATTTTCTGAAAAGTGAATGAAAAGCTATTGTCAAAGTCTACAACACTATAGGAAAAGATGTGGGGGGAGAAAAAAGAAGAAATTAGAGAAAGAAAGAAAGAAAGAAAGAAAGAAAGAAAGAAAGAAAGAGAAAGAAAGAAAGAAAGAAAGAAAGAAAGAAAGAAAGAAAGAAAGGGAGAGAAAGAAAGGAAGGAAGGAAGGAAGGAAGAAAAGCTAGTGGGAGTGGGGATGGGAGAGAACACCCACTTTACCACACTGAAGGATGAAGGATATTAGAAAGAAGGAGGGCTACACATACAGTGATGGCCTGGTGAATAATCTTGAAAATCGACAATCGACGAGATCGCTGTATGAAATTTGAAGTGAATAGCAATGTTGTTATATTGGAAAAAGTTAAAAAGCAGTTAAATGACCAAACCATTAAGTTCAGCCTTGAAAAACACAGTACTCTGTGCATAATGTTTGTGCAGAATAAACATCAGAAACAGCAAGAAGCATGGCTGAAATAGCAAACTTTAAAAGTTCCTATCAGGTTTCCTTTGCAAACTAAAATACTGTCTCAACATATTAAGCTTAGAGCCACATGTTTTCCCAGCTCCAGCTCACAACCGGAATGTCGAAGCTTAGCATGTGTTAATTTTAAAGGTCAGTTTGAGAAACAGATTTTACAGAAGGCTGACTGTCCCTCTGCCCTTGCAAGGTCCGAGGGGCTAAGGTCTGAAGGTTTCTTGGAGGAGATCCAGTCAGAAATCACAAGGTTAAACAGCAGAGTTGCTGCTCCCTTCCAAATTCTAGGTTTCTGATAATCTAAGAGGTGTCCACTATCTTTGAAAGCACATTTACGTACAATTGTCACATTACCCAAAACACGCTAACTGTTAAAAATTACCTACCTAGGAGCTGGTAAAATACTACAAGAATTGAAAATTAAAAGAAAAAAGAAAGAAAGAAAAAAAGAAAAAAAGAAAAAGAAGAAAAAAAAAAAGGACTTTACTTTCTTATATGGCAGAGGAAACCTAAAACAATGTACTTGAAAATAAAGGAGTAAAAGTTAGTTTATAATGTTTTTCTTTGTGAAGGAAAATTTAATGACATTGCTGAGGTAGCTTTTATTTTGCTTTTTTTTTCTTTTATATATATGCAATAATCCAAGAATATCCTATAAGAGTTTTCAGCCTCCTTGTAAAAGTCAATTGAGATTTCCACAGAGAAAGAAGTCTTAACTATTCAGCACTTACAAATTAAAATATTAGTGCAGAGCAATTTAGAAATCTAAAAATGGGTCAAGGAAAAAATAAACTTAATTTTTTGTTCCATTATGTTGACGTATGATTTTTTACCCCTGGGGCAAGTAGAGGTGGGCAGTGAATGTGTGTGTGTGTGTGTGTGTGTGTGTGTGCATATATATGTATGTGTGTATATATGTATGTACATACATGTGTACATGTAATATATATTGTGTGTGTAATGTCAAAGTGAAAAGAAACTGGAAAGAGTAAGTTCTGATTTTACTTTGGGATCTCTCATGAATGAACTGTTAGAACTATAAATGAGGTCTTTAGTTGTCCCACTTATTGAAAAAAAAAAAAAAGAGAGAGAGACCAAAAAAAAAAAAAAACCCTCTAATTTATTTTTGATAATCTTTAAGGTACACTCAAACTCCAAGAATTTATGATTCTAATTGTCTTGGAAGGGATTATACCCTCAAGGAGTGCAAGAATGTCCACAGAACAGATTTATTATAATGAATTTATATATATGTTATATATATTCCTGTCCTATCTCACATCTCTTTTCAAGGATAAAACTACTTTACAGGAAAAGGTCAACTGAAATAGGAACACTGTGTAGTATAAGTTATTTTGCCTGTTAAAAATAGTGGATATGAAGACATGATTTTAAAATCAATCAAGTTTATTTATTTAAGCCAATCTACTAGTTTAAATTAAGGTCATTAATTAATGTCATTCGGTAAGTCAATACCATTCGATGTCATTGTCTATATGGGAACTAGTTTAGCTAATAATAGTAAATTACTAAATAAACATAGAACATATAAATCACGGGAAAATAAAGAGTAGTTTAGTAAAGTCACCAATATTCACTTCATTTTTCTTAGAATAAACTTTTGTCATATCTAGCAATTCTTTAGATATATTCTACCCCTCCACACCTACCACTCCCATCCTTAATCCCTTTCTTATCCTACTCTCTTTTAAAAAGACTGTTCTTCTTAAAAAGTAAAGTAGATAATACTAACATAATAGATTGTTAACTAACTTTAATAAATGATAAATGTAAGATATGCAGGTAACAATTATATCTGATTGACAGTCTATTTTATTAGTAAAAGCATCATGGTGCTCCCTTCACCAAATTTAGGTATTCTACAAAAGGTTGTAATTTAGCGTTAATGCTTTCAGTGCAGGTGGGAGGCTAACATCACCACAGATGAGAAGCTAACGTAAGTATTAGTTAGGTAACACGTGAAACAAAGTATAAAACACAGTATGTGTTCTTTCAAACCCCCCTGGCTTTCTCTTAGAAGCAAGAGATAATATCATCATCAACAGTAAGTAATTTTTTCATTTCAAATGAAAAAATTCAAAACCCACAGCACAAAAATTATAACCTTGAAACAAATTTCAAATTCCTATGCTCCATGTATTTTCCCTGGTTTTCTGTATCATTCATTGACCCCAGACTAAACAAAGTAAACTGAATAATAAACCTTCCATACTACTTCATAAGACCACAGAATTTGAGAGAAAATATACACATTTACTTCAACTAAGGTATATCTTTTCCTGTGTTCCTGTGAAATGCTGTTATATGGGAAAAATACTATGATATATATACACACAGATTTTATAATCTTTAACAAAGTTGTTATCACAGGTAGAAAGCAAAAAATAATGTCTATAACTCGTTAATTTGACCCAAACTCAAAGCTGAACTGCTTTTGTTACCAGATTTTTTAAAACCTCAAATATATATATGCATGTAACCTTCTACTTTTCACATAGTAACATGACATGAATACCGTAATAAAGATGTGCCTCCATAAGCTTAATTAGTAAGATATTTTGCAGAGGATGGGATAACTTAAATTCTCTTAAATGTGAGGAAAATTAGAATAAAGAGGCTTTCTGAAATTTTCCTCTCTGAATCATGCATCAGATTTTTATACACATAGAGAAAAACATCAAATGTACAGCTGGGTAAAATTTCTCCCATGAAAATAATATTGTTATTTGTACAAAATAACTATATTACACACAATATCATCATAAATGAAATCCTTTGTGGATTATAATTATAATATAACATCTTAAGAGGAAATGGCTAGAAGTTCAATACAGAAATAAATCAAATGCAAAATCTGCAGGTTTCACTGATTTATATTATCACACTGCGTGCCAGAAATTAATGACAATTTAAGCTGCCACTGGAAATATAAAAGTTTGACCATATACTTGCCAAAGTTAGGATAATTAGATATGTTCTGAAGTCATATAAATCCTAGCAAGGTAAGTCCTACACATTAATTTCATATTTCCTTGCTTTCTTATTTTCTCCTCACTTCAGATCTTCCTTCTTCCTATCTTTTATGTAGTGAATAGTTACCATGTTCAGTGCACTGTGGGCACATACAAAGATGATTGAAGAGGAGTAAAAAAGCAGTATAATTTTAAGTGCAGTCTACAGTGTCCACAGGAAATTGTAATATGATTCTAACTTAACTATGACCATGACATTGATCTATATTTTTAAAGAGTTATGAGCAAATATCTCCGTAAAGGACAGAAGAAAGTGATAACGGTAGTTACACGATAAAAGGCCCTGTGGGACAGGAGCATAGAGATGGCACTAATTCCAGATCTACACATATTACCTATGCAAAGATGCCTTAAACAAGTATTACAAGCTTCTGAAAGTGAATAATCGAAGAGTATAAAAAATTGTAGCTATGGCTCAGATAGAAATATATTTGGACAAGATACTGAATTTAATTTCTGATTTATAGAATAGAATATTAGTTTAGGATTTGATTTCTCAGGTTTGTTTCTATTATTTCATTTTGTATTGCAATTCGAGATAATATTTACAATATATAATTTGGAAGCAAAATAATCTTATAAAAATCACTTTCCCATATAAGATCAACACAAATATACTTTGACTTTCTTTTTTTTTTTTAAGTTTATTTATTTTCTTTTAGTAATCTCTACACCCAACATGGGTTCGAACTCACAACTTTGAGATCAAGAGTTGCATGCTCTTCCGACTGAGCCAGCCAGGCACCCCAAGACCTTTTTATTTTAGAAAATGTTACCAGGCTCTTGGAACTCTCTCTTCCTCAAGACATAGATATCAGTAACGAAGGTGAAATTACTTTCATTTCATTAGAGGAGGGAGACGTAGAAGTTGAAAGAAAGACACACAAAGACTGTGACAGAGAATGGGAATATGACAATGAATAAATATAAATAATTATATTATTTTCATAGAAATAAATTCCATATTTGGAGCAGATTCCTATCTAGGTTTTCTAATGATTAGCCTATCATCTTGCTATATATGCCATGAGGAGAAGAAAATTCTCATACTCATCAGGTTTAAGGCTATCATAAAGACCAGCCATATACAACAAGAAATTAAATACTGATATGAATATGAAATAAAAAAAATATTTGCCTTGGCAGTGGGCAGTGTATGATTAAGTCTTTAAGAAGCTGAAAAACATTTATTGGAAGACTAAGGTGGTACAAGAACTCCGCTAGGTAGATACTATGGTCGGTAGTAGAAAACCATAAGTAAGTTGTGGTTTTTAAGGAGCTTAGAAGCTGTAAAAGGAATTACAAATAAAGATTAAAATCAGATGGCAGGGACGCCTGGGTGGCTCAGTCAGTTAAGCGTCTGCTTGCAGCTCAGGTCATGATCTCGGGGTCCTGGGATACAGTCCAAGTCCCACATTAGGCTCCTTCCTCAGCAGGGAGTCTTCTCCCTCTCTCTCTGCTTGCCGCTCCCCCTGCTTGTGCCCCCCCCCCCGACAAATAAATAAAAAATAAAAATAAAAAAATCAGATCACATATGATGATTTACACAGGGAAAGGGCTAAGTATTTATAAGTAACCAGAAGAAGAGATGATCTAACAGGGAGTAAGAGGCATTTAACTTGAAATTATAAGGAAAGGCACAATTTCAATCAGCTGACGCAGGCTAGCTGGCACTGCAGGTTGAAAAAAGCAAGGCATGGTAAGTACCAAGAGAGTGTTACTACCAGTAACTGCCATCGGAATTTGGAAGAGAGAAGTCATTGAAGAAGTCAGGAATGTGCAGGATTAAGATACAAAAGGTAATTGTGTTTGTTTGTTTGTTTGTTTCCACTTTATTTTGGGCCAAATGTTAAGTAATAGGGCATCATAAAAATATCTATGGGCATACTTACCGTAGAAGGACAGATCAGTACCTGGCTGGGGAACAGGGGCTTTGAGTATGATAAATATGGGACAGAACATTAGAAAAGAAGGTTAGGGTCAAGTTGGAGGGACTTAAATACCAGTCGAGAAAACAGGGAATTTTTATTGGTAATGAGGAGCCTGAAACTTTCTGATTAATAGAGTAATATACTATCTATGTTGTGTTTGACAAAACTGCATTCCGACGCCACATGAAAAAAGAACTGGGATAGGAAAGATAATGGCAAAGCAGATGACATATTTAAGATGTGGGGAAAGACAAAGAAGTATTTTGAAATTATTATAAATAAAAAAAGTTCAGATTTGTAGCATCTTTCAAGATCCTGAAAGAACATTTCTTTTTATAAAAGACTTTGCAATAGATAAAATGTAAAGATGCAGGCATTGTATTGGTTAGGGGCAAGGATTCCCCGCCAGACCACCTTGACTAAACAGCAGTCTACCACTCTATGCGATTGTAGGTACTTAACCCATCTCTCACTGGGCTTTGGTTTCCTTATATAAAAATGTGTGTGTGCATGTGTGTGTGTACTTGCATCTATCACATCATATGTATATGTAATGCCTGTAAATGTCTGTATACGTATCATGTATATATATATATATACATGCATCTCATATATATAATTTAGTATAGGTAAATAATGTAATACTTCGGTAGGGGTATTTTTTTGTCCTTTAAACAGAGTGATGATATTGCCTACCTACTAGATTAAATGAGTTAGTAACATCCCTCTTTGAGACTAAATGAATTAACACATGTAAAACACTTATAACAAGCTCTTGCCATCTATGAATAACTAAAAAGCAAACAAAATTTATGACCTGTTTTTGCTGAAGGCCTTGAATCTCCCCCTTTTAAATTATTTAAACTATGTCCTCTACTTACTACCGTTCTATCACCTGAGCCCTGTATTTTACACAGATGCTAACTTAATTTAAAAACCCATATATTCAAGATACAATTCAAGCTGCTGTTACAGGAAATAGCAGGTTACACATAACTTAAAATTTTTAAAAAATAAGTCAATGTTCAACATAATTTAAAAACTCAGAGAACCAAAGATCACCCAAGATCCCACCAGTCTGAAACATCGATTGTGTTATTTATCTTTGCATCAATTCTTTTCCCTATGTATATCTTGTATATTCTAAATATCGGCATCTGCAAAATGTTATTCTTTAATTTTCATTCAAAATTATTAATAGTGAGTAATTTAAAACTCCTATATCACATGGCTGATATTTTAAGGACTAATTTCAATCAAGGTGATGCACTTAACTTTGGACATTTAGGTTATTTCCAATATTTCCAATCGTATACCTTGCTGGAGAAAGAAAAGGTTATGTAAAAAATTCTTTTCTGTCATTGAAGTATCTTCTCCAATAAGTTACCAGGGATGAAATTACTGGCTTAAAGGATATTTAACTATTTGTGGCCTGTAAGGTCTATCCTCATTCACTCATTGCCATGAGATTTCTTTACTTAGCAAATTCCTTCTTGCATTATTAGTAACAAGATAATAGCAAGCATTCATTGATTATTTGCTATGTCCCAGATACTATTCTTAGGGTTTTTACATGCATTATTTCATCGACTTCTAACAAGAACCCTATGCGGAAGGTACTATTCTTATTAGCCCTATTTATACTTAAGGAAATTAAGGCTTAGAGAGATTGTCCTAGTTTACACATCTGGTATGTCATAGAGCCAGAATTTGAAAACTGTGACTCTACATTGAGCTATTAATCCTGTAGTGTATCTTACTTTTCTGTTTATATTTGATTATAAACAAGATATATTATGAAGACTTATTTGTTTTCATAAAAAAGTGATAGTAGAAATTACGTGCTACTTTTTTGTGAAAAAAAAAAAAAACAAACAAACCAAAACATGGTTTTCAAAGATCTAATCAACACAGATTTTAATATTATCAATGCTTTCAGATTGAATCGATGTTTTTATTTAATTACATATATGTCCATTAATTATATGTTAATAAAATAATGACAAGCCTGTTAACATATTAATATAAAATATTAGGAAGCAACTATTAGGGAAATTCCTTATAATAAAAATTAGAAATCTAAAATTATTGTAATTCCCCTTCACATTAAAATCATCAAAAAAGAAATTCCTAAATTTTTGTTTTAATTCAGAAAATCAAAACTAAGCAACATAAATAATGCAAGTAGATCCCATCTCTACGATCTGATATAGGTGCATGTGAACTGCATAACATCCTTGGATTTTTTACAGTTAGGGAGACCATATATTTTATCATCCAAATGGGAACACTTTGGAAAGCAAAGAGAGGCAGTGTTAACAGAACAATTATCCCAGACAAATGAGGCATATGGTCACCTTACTTAGAACAAAGTTTCACCATTTCTTCAGTAACTAGAATCCATCCATTGGTTGAAGTTCAGGACAAATTTTAGGATGCAGTGTAGTGCAGTGGTGGAAAAAAGACTTGATTTGGTAAACAGGATACTGGATTCCTACCCAATTTTCTTACGTATTAATATCCCTGAGCTTCAGTTTCTTCATAGGTTAAGAGAAAGAAAAAATAATACTTTCCATCTCTTAGTGATAAGGTAAGGACTAATCAATAATATGAACACGATTGTTTAGTGTAAATTGCAAATTACCCATACAAACCCAAGTTATAATACTAAGCTCCACACTTTGACAAATGCTATTCTACTTTTTAAATGAAATAAAATTATACAGAAGTTCCAGAAATTTCAAAATATATTTCGGAATACAATTTTATTAGTCTTCTGAATATATTTATATATGTAAAATATAATCTGCTAGTTTGCACAGAAGCTATGACAACTTACGGTAATTTTTTTTTAAATGACTTTTTAACAATAAAAGCTTGCTAACCAACTGGAATTACATATTTTTCAAAGACTGAAGAGATGTCTTCATGAAAGCATTATAATAAAGAATAAAAGTTCTCCATACATTAGTAAACTTGAGAAACATTTGGTTCTCAAAATTGAGGGGTTTGTTTTTTTCAAAATCTTCTTGAAGAAAAAAAAAGGCTCTTACATCAACTAATCAAAACTGTGATCAGTTTTCACAGTTGTTCATATTTCAAATTATACTCTAACACATATCACCATGGACTTCCACTCTACAAGTGCCTTGATAAACTTGCCTTTAAGTGGCTAACCACCCTCATTTGGCTAGGGACTCACTAGCATCCTCTCCCAAACACTTCAGTTTTCCTCAATATGGGACTGGAATTTTTTTCAAACTCTTAACAGGATCATTGAAAGGAAACAGGAGAAATACTATAAAGGCAGGCCTGGATTAATTCCAGAGGCAAGTACTCTCACAGCAATGCCCTGGAATTATGCCAAGGAGGGAAGTGTTTTTGCAAATGAACATAGTGCCGTAGTTAAGTATAAGGTCTTTAATTCCTTTGTCAACATCACCTAGGTTAAAAATTAAGAAAGTTATGTCATAAACAATTTACTTGACTTACAACAGTGCACACATACTCCTTCAGTTGAACCATAAGGAGGCATCATGACTAATCACAGTTTTTTTAATGAACTCTTTCTAATACCTAATTCCACCTATTTCAATGCGGGATTCATGTAGACGACAGTGAAGTCATTTTACTTTATTTTTAACTACCTGAGTGTGGTTTGCAGGTGACAATAACTTTGATCCTCAAATGTGGTTCCAATTCTTGAAACTGAAATAAATAAATGTGGATAATTTTAATAGTACCACATTTAATGAGATTATTTTGCTGATTTGGAAGAAATTGGGAGTCTTTCCTCATGGTAAATGCCTTTATTGCAGTTAAAGAGTATTTTTCTCACTAAGTTCTATACTTGTAAGTATAAAAAGCAAACAGTTCCTGTTTGTTTTTAACAAATAAATGCAGAAATCATTTAGGTCAAATTACACAAAATGATACAAAAAAATACAATAATTTTCTTTAAAAATCTTTAAGCCTTAAAAGAGCAGGAATTTTAATGTTATTTCCTAGACTTTTCTTAGGCAGATTTAATTGGGCATTTTTGTAAATACTCCTGTTTTACTTATTTTATTTCCCATTTTTAATTGTTCAAAAGTTTAAAGTCCACTTTCACATCAATCAAAATCTGCATACAACTCATATTGGCTGTTTTTACAGCTAAGGTGTAATAGTATGTTCTTAAATTTTCTTATTATAATTATTTTCAAGTCAATAAGAACATTGCCTTTCACTGAATTGATTAGTTCACTAAGAATATTTCTACACTTCCCCAGTGGTATAGCATTCTGCCTACTAGTACTGATAAATTTTCATCAGTTTTTGATTTCCACATTTATGGAAGCTGCAGGATGATCTACTCAATAAGAAATCCTACCACTGTAAGGGAGAGGGAAAGAGGACAGTGGGTATGACAGGTTTGACTCCTTCAAAGGGGTGTCAAAGGAAGCTGATAAACTGGTCTATAGTTTAGAACCCAAACCTATAGCATCTGTTTTGCCCGGAGTTCACTTCACAGCATTAGCTATAGCATGGATGACAATTGAGTGCTGGGTCTTCGGTATTTTATACACTAGTGGCCATGCACATGAAGTATTTAACTCTTCAATCAGGATAGAAAAATATATTTGCTCAGTTACTCCATCTAAATAGTCTAATAGAAATATAGTATGAGCTATGTATGTAATTTTAAAATTTCCAACAGCCACATTAAAAAAGAATAAACAGAAACAAAATTAATTTTAACATTATATTTTAACCCAACATATCTAAACTTTGATTCTTTCAATATGTAAGCAGCATAAAAATTATTAATGATACATTACATTCTTTTTTTTTTTTTGTGCTAAGCTGTCAAAATCCAGTGTGCAAAGTATACTTATAGTACATCTCCATTCAGCATAGCCAATTTTTAGACCCTAAGAGCCACATGTGGCTCCTGGTTACCGTACTGGACAACACAGATCGGAATATTTTTTAAACTATTATTTCTTTAAATATTCTATTAGAATGAGAATTTTATGGGGAAGTAATATGATTTATATACCAAATTACTAAGAGCAAGACATTTGAATTAAGCAATGAAACAGTATAATATTTGCTAGGATTCTCCTTGCTTTGTGCAGAAACCAGGTCAATATTGTTGCTAAAAGCCCAGGCTCGGGAATCAAAGCGCCCTGAATTTGATTCTAAGCTAAGACAGATAGTACTTCCTAAAGTAACTACAAGCAAGCAGTTTACCCTTGTTAGCACCAATTTTTTTTCTATAAAACAGACATGATAATGAAATCTACTTCATTAAATGAACTAGTATATATAAAGCATATGGAAGAGTATTTGTGTATAGTAAGTTAATACCGTTAGTTGTAGTCCCTTCTAAATTAATTAGGATTTGCACTTATTAAAATTATGGCTTTGAAAGAATATATAAAAGTTATTTTTCAGAATGCATTATTCCTTATAAATTAAAAGATATATAAATAATATAACCTTATTATAGAATTTTTTGGGATATCCAAAACCAGAAAAATACTTATCAATTTTGAAGGTCCATGTGACATAGCTTTAAATAGAAAAATACTGGCCAATTACAATGGCTACAGAATACTATATAAGAGAAAATCCAGTTTCACAAAACGAAGGAAAAGGTTCACTAATTCGTATGGCATTATTGTTTCAAAACATAGAGAACGTCCAACTGATGTATTACAGTAACTAAAGCTTTACTTTGGCCCACTTCCACAGAAAATGTGGTCCACTATAACAGGACTTAACAGAAAAGCATTTGTTTTGTTATTTAGTCCAGAAAAGAAATATGGCTTTGGCAGAAGTAACCTCAGAGATCTACCACGTGAAATTTGATGATTTTTGTATCAAAGTTTCATTATTTTTAAAAAACTCTAAAAGTTTAGAAATATATTTGTATGTGCCCTGTCAACAGAGCTCTTATTAGCAGCCTCCTTAACCTCCTCTTTTCTGCTACTTACAATCCAGACACTACAGATTTCACAACAGGAGGAATCCCCTATCATTGAATCCTGATTACTGTCACACCTCTCTCTGCTCACTCTCCTCTCTTAAATCTCATAGACCAATGTGCAACTGTGGACTTCTAGGTCAAACACAGGGCAAATTAAATCTTAGTAACAAGTGTCATTATTGCCAATATTTATTGCATAGCATCAGTGCAGATATCACTGTGGGGGAATCATTGATAGCTCAATAGTGACTTCACTTAAGATCGGCTGAATCGGAAATGCTGGTGTAGCACAGACGCACTTGTTTAAGTAACTATTAAGACTCAACATCTCTGATACTGAAACAGAAAAAAAATGCAAAGTGGAATTTTAATAGCACGGGTTACTTACGTTCACAAGTGTCCCCTTTTTGCTGGTAGCCTGCTTTGCAGATACACTTTCCAATGGGCACTAACCATTCTCCTTCTGCACTGCAGTGCATCCTGGGGGAGTTTTCCGCCTCTTCCTCTGCACTGCTGACACATGTCCCTCGAACCTCGACTAAAGAGGAAAATTCTGAACCAGTCACTGTATCTGGAAAGATAGCTAAATTCTCAATAATGGACCAGCACTTCTTGTAGTATACTTTGACAGAGACCAAAGCTATGCAAGCCCCTACATCCTGAAAGGCAAGATAGAATCCCTTTTTGGACAAAGGTCCAATCTCTCTCACCTCAGTGTTAAGCTTCATCTTTCTTTCACCAAGGTCACCTTGGGTAAAACTTTCATCTGCAGCAATGGTGTCTATTTTTACATAGAGGTTTTCTCTTATATTCCTGCCAGTGTCGTAGTCTGTTTCATAATAGTACAAATTAAAGGTTTCCTTGCAAGTTCCCAGCACTCCAGGAAGACTGTTACAATCCCTCAGGGTAAATTTCAATTCTACAAAAATCCTTTGTGCATTGCCTTTCGAAATCCAGTTAGTCCGCAGCCAGTTGTTTTGGTTGGGTTCCATGACCTGGCACACCTGGTAGGTTCGGATCGGGGTGTAGTTCTCATCCAAACCACTGATCTCTTCCCACTGTAAAATGTTTTAAAAAGGTGATCAGTCATGCAACAAAAATAATAATAATAATAATAATAATAACATTTTTATTTTGAAAGTACATGAGGCTTCTTTAGCATAGCACAAATGATGATCTGCGAAAGAGTCAGGTAGACTCCTACCCTGGCTAACAGTAACTGGACTCTTAGTTCAGCTTCATCCTGGTAGCGGCACATCTTTCAGGTTGCCTGCATCGTTTGTACATAAAATAAATATTTCATTTTGTTTAATATCTGTTTGCTAGTGTATTAGTGTTTCTTTTTACATGTTTGCTTATGTCTATAGTCTCCACTGAGATTATAATTTTTATAGACTAAGCGCACAACACAATCACTTAAATTACCATTTAATGCATATGCATATGATACATGGCAGAATTTCTGATAACTCACTTGACATTTTAAGTGTTGATGTTAAACTTAGCGCACCTAAAAAACACAGGGAAGAAAATGCCAAGAGTGCTCCGAAATGTAAAAGCAGTCCACAACATGTTGATATTCACAATGCAAAATCTTTTACAATCTTTCCAAAATGAGATATAAGGCAGTCACATTTTACAGAGCTATTTATTTACTGCGGTGTTATATATAATACCATGCATAAGCCACATAACTATAAATAAGTAGTTATAAAAGCATGATTCATCTTTATAAATAAATTGCTTTCAATAGACAATCAAATGTACATGGCAAATCAGCATGCTGGATCATATTTCAGTAATAAGCTTTTTGACAGGAAAAATACCACATATTTAAAAATGTCCATTCATATGCTGATGCAATATATACGACGGCAAACATATTTCTCATGAAAAGGGAAAATAATAAGTTTAGCAGAATTTGCAACAATTTAAAGACTATTAAGCCATGTATAATAATATCTATACCACTCATTAGCAAGTAAATTCATTTCACCTAAAATATCCTAGAAGTCTAACATAACAGCTGATTATGTCCTTTCTTACCACTATTACAAAACTTCCCACTTTATGTTTAGGCTACCTTAATCGTGAAATCATCATCTACTTGTATTCATTTCCCCAATATAAAATGTCAAATATGAAAATGTTAGTATTCAAATCCAAAATCACACAGCATGCAATATTTAAACCATCATTTCAAGAAAAGCAGAGAGGAAAATAAACTAATAAGCATGTGGTAATGAGTTTTATTTGTAAAACTTGATTAGAGAATCAATTTATTAAAATACTTTAAAATATTAATACCTACTTTTAAAACTGTGTTTTAGAAAACTGACAAATTAGCAAAATACTATAATTCAGAGATTTCTTGTACGATATTATATATTTGCAGCAATTTTATTATACATATCGAAGTCCTCAAATGCAGCAAAGAACCCATTATCATGGGCAGGTTTTATTCAACACAACTTGAGTTTGTGACTAGTTAATGATGTGCATACTTCCCTTTGTTTCAGTGAGCTGCTTATAATCTGTCTGAATGGCACTTAGCCAAATATACCCAAATTCATCCATTTGGATGGGGAGATTTTAGTCTCTTAATTAGATCGAAATTATTAAAAGAAGTAAAACTGATAATGATATCTACCAAGAAATCAAAAGCTCTAAAGATAAATGTGCTCTTTTTAACAATTCCCCAGCCCGAAGAAACCAAGGCCAATTATTATAAAGGCATATCTCAAGATTTCCTTTCTCTAACTTCAAGAACAATCATATTACTTTGTTTTATGTACGAAAAATCAATTTCACTACTTATGAAACCCAGTTAATTTTAATTTGTATTTAAAAATGTATTCCTGAGGGGAAAATTTCAAGACAACTATTGTATAGATCACAAATAGTGAGACTACAAAATGCATTTAACACAACTCTTGTTTTATTATTTCACTTTTCTAAGAGATTGCAATCATTTCTACAAATTACACCATTAGGAAAGAAGTCTTAATTCAGATACTGTGCTTTTACAGTATACTTACAAAAATATTTTCTAAAAATGTATCTTAATAACATGTTAGTTCCTGTGAGATATTTAATCACATGCAAGCCAATCTATTTTATGTATAAAAAATATTGTCAAGCATCATTTCCTAATATTATCTGTTGATTCCTACAGATAGGTAGGGTTAACTGTTAAGATATTTGGACTGATAAAATGCCCATTTGAGTCAAAGATAACACAGACAGTCATAATTTATCATTTTGTGGATTACATTGATGAAATACTACAATCACCCCAATCTTGTATCAGTTTAGCTCCCCTTAGAGATAAAAACTATCTTCCATACCTATTTGTTTTAATTGATGGATGGTAGAAAATGGGCTACATCTGTCATTGGTAAGAAAAGTGTTTCTTTTTTATTGTGAATGTCTTCCTAAAATGTATATTTTTACTCATGAAAACTATTCCACTTACGAGAAAAGTATGACATTCCTACCTTAAACTCAGTGCACTTTTTATACTTTATCTTTAAAATACTTGTCATTTCTTCATAATTTAATCTGACCTATACAGATAACTACAATATGATCTTAAGTAATCTTTCAAATATTAATTGAATAAAAAAATCTGAATATTTTAAGATTTGCATTGTTCACATTTTGCATTATTAAACTGACTTCCAGTTCATGACATATTGATTTTATGCTGTTCTTATACTCAAAAATCCCTTTCAGATTTTCATTCTTCTCTTTGTAAAATATTACACTTTTTATATCCTCACGTATATTTCATACTGTAAGGAAGATCAACTTAAATAACAATAAGATATATACTCTCCTTTCTCGGAACCCCCTTTCTTCATAGGGATAAGGTATGTGCCCTCTCTCACAATTAAAATAAGACCTAAAGACAAAGACCTTGAACTAAATTTAAGTAAATAATATACCTTTCCTGACATGTGAAATGTAATGGTCAGAATATTTTTAGGGTTTACTTATACTTTCATTGATTTTTATTGGACAGCTTTTACTCATATTTACTGTAGCACTTTTACTATAATATATACATGCTCTGCCATCGTTTCTGATTAATAACAGCAGGTAGCACATGATAAAAATTTGGAGAATCCAAATAATATTTTACAGCAAATTCCATGCTAAAATATGGAGCATATTATACTTTTAGCTACCTTTTAAAGTGTATTTTGAATGATGCTAAAACTGTTTTTAAAAGAAGAAACACATCACATACTGTTTTAAAGAACTACATACAGCCTACCTAGTGATTATACTAAGAAGTATAAAGCAACTAAAGAGGTTTAAGTGAGTTTGTGAAGGAAATGTTCCCTGTAATTAGTTAGCATTTATAGCCTGGAACCTGAGGTATGATTCCTCTCACAATAAGAACTCAAAAGGTTATGGTTATAGAGATTTTTTTTTTTAAATCCATTTCCCCAAGTACTAAGTATACCTTCTCTTACTCAAAGAACTCAATGTCTCGTTATAACACAACAAAATTTTGAATGAGACATTTAGAATTAAAACAGTTTAAATATGACGAATGTGAATAATTCCATGGGGGGGAGGTTTTGTTTCTTACTTTAAAAAATAAAAGGCGCTATTTTATGAGGAGAAGCACTTACCCCATTGGGTGGAGAGGAAATCCATTCCAACTCTGTCTGTTGTGCTTTAGAATCCAGCAGTAGTACTGAAAAAGAAAGTTTTATTTCCAAATGTTACATAAAAAATGTAAACATATTTGTAAAAGTTATTAATGTGAATCTAATTTTTATATAATGATCACTTCATGATCTAAGATATATAAACAGTTATTTACGTAAATGAATGATGAAATGAATACCCACCTGATACAAGTATATTCCCCTTTCTTAAGGAGAAAAGATGCAAAAATACCATATTAGATTTGGTATTTTTTAATCAAAATATTAAAATATGTTTAAAAACTGAAAAATATCATAAAAGTAAGGGTAAAAAATTATATGTGGTATATTGATTCTATAATAATTATATATTTTAAAGAATTTTATAAACCATTGAGCACTCCAAATTTTGTCAGATATAACATGACATAATAAAATGTAATTCCATGTTTGTCTTCAGCTAGTCATTAATTTGTAATATTATGCCAAAACTATTTCCTAGTGCCTTTTGAGAACTGGAGTTTATTTTTTTAAAACTTTTCCACAGGGTGTCTTCTCTTAAGCCAAAATGAATACAATAGAAAATTATATCAAGCAATGTCATCATGAGAAAAATAAATTGCCCATTATTTCCAAGATATATTTCTGGGTTAGTCAAACATCTGTTTTCAATATTTCTATTTTTTTTAATTTCCAAATATTTCAAAGCATTAGCTAATTCGCAAAATGATATATTTAAACTCTGACTTGACTTTGTTCCTGACTTGACTTTTAAAAACAGTTGTATTCCACTTTTATATTATCAAAAAGCATAAACAATTCACTTACATGTATATAAATGTAACAAATGCTTTTGATAGTAATATAAGATAATGTATTCAAATATTACACATTAATATATACCATACCTCCAATTCAATATATTTTATTGCTTTTTAAGACAATTACTCTCCTAAAGCATTCACTCTGCTAGAACTGATGCAGTTATGAGTTTTTATTCTTTGAAAATATTCCTGACTCTACAGCATTTTAACAAATGTATCAATTTGTACAGAAATAATACTGAATATATTTCCAAGCTTGTAAATATGCATAACATCAACCTCAGCAAAATGTTAAAATTTGGACTTAAATAAAATATATGCTTATACGAACTTTTAAATAATCACTAGAGAAAAAAAGTGCGTTTAAAAGGTAATGGAAATTTGTTCCGCTAAGAAAACAAAAGAACATTTTGATTATGTGTTCAACTCCTTCGCTCTAGTCAAGGTTATTCCCTGCAACAGAAAACACATAGATAAAGAGACACTTTTTTGTAAAAAATGTTTTACACTTAACACTCTTGGGAAAACCATGAAAGCACAAACCTCGGTCACAAACACTTGACTCTCTGTCAGATAAGGTGGGGGTGGGGAATGCACACTTTCAAAATACCAAGTTGTATTTCTTACTGGGAACATCAATAAATCGTTGGACTAGTTAATTTATATAAAGTAATGTTTAAAGTTTATTTTGTTTTTGTCCTCAAAAATAGAGAGTAAGCACAACGAAACAACATGGATTCCAGGTTCCTTTGGAGATGATTTATTATTACTATTATTTTTGTATTCTGCACTGACAGGAGACAAGTGGATTTTAAACCCAGGTGACCTTCCAGTCATTTTGGAGAGTGAAACAAGCAATGTGATGATTCTGTTACCCCTTAGCACTGCCTAGGGTGGGAACCAGGGACCGCGGAAGGGTGGTGATGGCAAACAAGTTAAGAGAGAAACAAACTAACAAATAACAAAACAGAAACCAGCCCCTGAGCGTTTAATCAGAAGCAGTTCTAAAGTGATCAGTGTATCTCGTCGTCATCCGCTCTCTGGATAAACCCGCAAGTGCGCACTTTTGCCTTCCCGCTCAGACAGCGGAGCGCCATCCTCCCTTCACGCCCACGGAGGCGTAGCCCGGGGCCGACCAGGACCTGGGGCGCACAGGACAGGACTCCGAGCCCTCTGAGCGGGGGTAAAGGCAAGGGGCAAGATGCAGGGCGCGCTCGCGCCCAGCCACCTACGGGCCGCGCGGGCAGCGGCAGCGGCGGCGGCGGGGGCCGGGGCGGGGCCCGGGGCGGGGCGGGGGCTGCCAGACGGGCGCGCCCGCCGCGCCGAGCATCCATTACGCCTCCGCCAGACCTGGACACTCTAGGGAGCCAGTGGCGCCCTAGCTCCAGAAGGAGCCGGGAGGAGGAGAGAGGCTTTCGGGAAGCGTCTCCTTTGAGGGAGAGGCGGCGGCGGCATTTACGAAGAGGAAAAACAGCAGCTGCACTTCGCCTCCAAGCGTCAGACTCTGACTTAAACATGCGCTCCCAGTAGCGGGAACCGACCTCCCGAGAGAACACTTATGGGTAAAGTGGAGGAAGGAGGTCCCTCAACTTCCTCCATCCACCCTCGGTCACCCCGGGAGGCCTGGCACCTGCGCGAGGAGGTGCCCAGCGCTCGCCCCTGGGTGCCGCGGCGCCCCTCGGGGCTTGCTCGCTCCCAGAACCGCAGCTCTTGAAATCCGTTGCGCGCTGGGAGCGTCGCCACTGAGAAGCGGGGCGCATTCGCCCTCCCGCCCACCTTTTAAACATCTCACTTCTGCATTTAAAGAACTCAGCCTCCTAGAATCAGAATCCTCTTCACGTATCTTGCACCCAGAAGAGAAAAGCAAGCGAGCGAGACATTCTGGCTGCAGGAACCTCTCCCCCTAGTGATGCAGTTATTTATAGCTCAAACTCCTGCCGGGTCTGCGTGAGCTTGCGCGCCCGGCTCCGCCGCAGCCCTGCAAACTTTTCCTCAGGTCCCGCTATTCCGGAGCGATCAGTACAAGGTTCCAGGATTGAATGTTCCTAATCGCTAATGTCATGCGAATGGAAACGTGCATTTTGGTGTGTATGGGTGTGTGTTTCTGGCAGACGTCCGTTCATCTGCTAACGCGTAAGCGACAGCTCGGAGTCATGGTTTTCTCTGAACATTTCTCTGAATGGGTTCAGCGTCAACACTGGTTGCAGATGTGGAAACTGGGGTCAGAAGGTCAGGCTGGCTCAAGAAATAGGACGTGGCGTTGGGTGGGGGGGGTGTTTTGAGTGAAAGAAGAGGGGTGCACGAAGAGAATGGAAAAAAAGGAGCACGAAATCACTTAAGTTTTCAGGGCTACATAAAGCGAGAACCAGTATCGAACACAACCCCTCCCCCCCGCCCCACATCACCATCATGACCTAAATCTGATAAAGATTCCTCCATTCTCCATACTTCAGGAACAATTATTAGTATTCTTCTTTTAAATATCGGGAAATCAACGTTAGATTTACAGTCCGGAAGACGGGGGGGGGGGAGATTTTGACACTGCTCAAGAAGCAAGACATTTCCATTGAGAGGATTTATTTTTCCCCAGCTCCAACTACAGGCACCGAAAGGTATTTTACCTTGTCAGTGCTTCAAAGGAGAAGAAAAAATAATAATAATAACCATATACAGGCATATCTGGCCGCCCAAAGGAAACCTCTCTTCACCCAGAACTAGCCTTCAGGATCCAGGTCTTTCGCAAGGTCTGACCACTCGGACTCAACTGCCGGGCAGACGTTTGGGGACTTGTAGTAGCCCAGGCGGCATCTCATTATCAGTTCCACAGCCCCAGCCCGCCCCCTGCCTCCCCGGTGGGCCAGGCGATGAGTTCCGCTGTCCGCGCGGCCGCCGGGACCCACGCGCGGTGCGCGCTGAGTGGGAGACGTCCCCGCGCGGGGCGCGCACCGCTCCTCGCTTCACCTCCGCGGCGTTATTGCGTCCCGCGCCGGCGGCCTGAGCGTAACCGCAGGCCCGCGCCGCCTCCTGACGCAGTGAGCACTTCATTAGTAACCCGAGTGTTCTGAGCTCACAGAAGTCACGCCCCTCTGGGAAGGCTCGGGACACCAGCCGACTCGGCGACGGGCGAGCTCAGGACACTAGAAGCTGCACTCTCCCCAGTCTCCGCGACTAACTCCGTACAGCTTACCCCACAAGAGGCGAACACCGAGAGGAGGAAGAGGAGAGGACTAGAGGAAGAGATCTGACCTGCCTGCGATCCTAGAGAACGAGCTCGCTGGTCATTCCCCCCCACCACCCCACGCCGCCCCGCCGCTCTCCGTTGCTGCTCACGCCCTCCGGACTGCCCGCGCCAGAAATCCCGCTCCCGTCGGGCGGACGGCCCCGGGCCCCGGGCTGAAGGCGGTTCGGAGTAGCCCCGCTTGCCGCCTGCCTGCCGGGAGCAGCGAGAGCGGTGAGGGGGCGGGGAGCCGGCGGGGGAGGGTCGCCCCGCGCCGGAGGCGCGGCCGGCAGCCCCGCGGCCAAGCCGGCTCGTGCAGGTAGACCGCTAAATAAATAAGTCAGAACAAACTTTGCGTTCCCATCACCTTACCTTCCTTTGCAGCCTGCGCCTCCCCGGTGTGTGCAAAGCGGAACAGCCAGATGTAGCATAAAATAATCCATGAAGGGTGCCGAGTTTGAAAAACCATGGTGCATGAGCAGGTTTTATTTTAGGTTTCTGTTGAGTCGTAGCTTTTTAAATGCTGTTTGCTCCGAAGTGGGTTCTTTTTTACTGCGCTTTTCGCATCGATTCCCCTGCTCGACCTCCGGCCGGCTGCTCCACGTTTAGCTTTTTTATTTTTTCCCCCTCCTGTTCGTTCGCACCGTGTTTGCTGCCTGCAAGTCTCCGACTGCAGACCGGCCGCTTGCTCCACACTCCAATAATATCAATTAGGGGGGAGGGGGCGGGGCTCCGAGCAGAGAGCCTCCGCCACTCGGGCTGACTGGCAGTCTTAGCCGGCCTGCCAGGCGGCGATTCCCAGGGCCGAGGGGCGGGCCCCGGTGGAAAGGCCGCCCCGGCCTCGGGGGCGGGCTTCGGGGCGCGAGCCAATCGGCGGCGAGCGGAGTCAGATTGCGGGTCCAGGATTCCCTCCAGGTTCTGAGCGACCAGCTTTCGCTAGATGCTCGGAAAGGGAGGACGCGGATGGCAGCAGAGGTGCGTGCTGCTGTGGGCACTGGGCTTTTAGCAACCGCAGCTTTCGTGGAGCAGAATCAATCCGAGAATAACGCTCCCAACTTAGAGTATTGTATATATAGCGGTACTCCTCGTGATCTTTTAGAAACCAGAGGCAATGCAAGCCATCTCTCAGATACCAAGCACGGAGCCAGGGAAGTGAAATAAGCTGTGTCTTAAAGTAAAGTGCCTTTTACTTTTTTGTTACTCAAAACCTCCGCGGGTCGGGTAACTTTGTTCTTTTCATTTCTTGAAAGGTTTCTACTTTTCTTTTTTCTGTTACTCGACAGCAGTCAGCTCTAGGCACCACCCAGCACAGTCCCTGGAAGAATAAAAGTATCCAAATGTATTATGTTCAAACAATGTTTCCAAGAGTTTGCAACAAGCTCTAGCAAAAGAAACAGAGGAAAAGGGAGTGGAGAAAGGAAGT